>NC_084612.1:43598697-43893697 GCF_033978795.1 Nerophis ophidion
CCATCCTCACCTATGGTCTTGAGCTTTGGGTTATGACCAAAAGGACAAGATCACGGGTGCAAGCAGCTGAAATGAGCTTCCTCCACCGGGTGGCGTGGCTCTCCCTTAGAGATAGGGTGAGAAGCTCTGCCATCCGGGAGGAGCTCAAAGTAAAGCCGCTGCCCCTCCACATTGAGAAAAGCCAGATGAGGTGGTCCGGGCATCTGGTCCGGATGCCACCCGAACGCGTCCCTAGGGAGGTGTTTCAGGCACGTCCGACCAGTAGGAGGCCACGGGGAAGACCCAGGACACGTTGGGAAGACTATGTCTCCCGGCTGGCCTTGGAACGCCTCGGGATTCCCCGGGAAGAGCTTGACGAAGTGGCTAGAGAGAGGGAAGTCTGGGCTTTCCTGCTTAGGCTGCTGCCCCTGCGACTTGACTTCCAATAAATGGAAGAAGATGGATGGATGGATAGATGTACTCGTTAGATTCCATGGAAGTCAGTTGGTGACATTTGCTATGCCAACTAGCTGTGGGTAGGCTTGTAACCCAAATTTTTGCTTCCAACCTATATTATAGCAACTAGCCAAGAGAGTTTTTTATCCCCAGAAACTTGTAGGATGGCCTCATTTTACTAGTATCTCGAGTTACCGCTGTACTATATTAGCCTAAGCTAGAAATGCAGTGGATTGATGAGAGCCTGTAAAGGACATGAGGACACAAATCTCTGTCCTAGGGGGGAAGAATCGTATCCTGTTCTTCATGGTATGCTGTACATATACTATGTAACTGTTTGCGTGTTTGAAATAAATTAAAACTTTAAAGGCCTACTGAAATGACATTTCTTATTTAAACGGGGATAGCAGGTCCATTCTATGTGTCATACTTGATCATTTCGCGATATTGCCATATTTTTGCTAAAAGGATTTAGTAGAGAACATCGACGATAAAGTTGGCAACTTTTGGTCACTAATAAAAAAGCCTGGCCTGTACCGGATGTAGCAGACAATGTGTGCGTGACGTCTCGGGTTGTGGAGCTCCTCACATCCTCACATTGTTTACAATCATAGCCACCGGCAGCGAGAGCGATTCGGGCCGAGAAAGCGACGATTTCCCCATTAATTTGAGCCAGGATGAAAGATTCGTGGATTAGGATAGTGAGAGTGAAGGACTAGAAAAAAAAAAAAGGCAAGGGCAGTAGGAGCGATTCAGAGGTTATTAGACACATTTACTAGGACAATTCTGGAAAATCCCTTATCTGCTTATTGTGTAACTAGTATTTTAGTGAGATTATATAGTCGTACCTGAAAGTCGGAGCGGTGTGGCTACAAGTATGGTGACCGCCAGTGTCTCCGGTAGGAGGAGGTAAGAGAGTCCGCAGCTACAGAAGGACGCAAGCTCCGCTCATGTCTACGGTAAGGTAAGAGCCGACTTATTAGCACAATTTTCTCACCGAAACCTGCCGGTTGACATGTGTTCGGGAACCATGTTGGCGTGACCGCTCTGTTCCATATTAAAGCTTCACCTTCGGGAATGTAAACAAGGAAACACCGGCTATGTTTGTGTTGCTAACGGCAGCTGCAATACACCGCTTCCCACCTACATCTTTTTTCTTTGACTTCTCCATTATTAATCGAACAAATTGCAAAAGATTCAGCAACACAGATGTCCAGAATACTGCAGAATAAGCAGACTACTTATAACTTGGATCGGGCTGGAAAAAAATGTCCGCTACAATCCGAGACGTCACGCGCACGCGTCATCATAGGCGTCATCATACCGATGTTTTCAACAGGATACTTCACGTGAAATTTAAAATTGTAATTTTGTAAACTAAAAAGGCCGTATTGGCATGTGTTGCAATGTTAAGATTTCATCATTGATATATAAACTATCAGACTGCATGGTCGGTAGTAGTGGGTTTCAGTAGGCCTTTAACTATATACTCATACCTACTTGTACTTATTGCTCATCTGCTCTTATACGCAGCACTTTTGTCAGCGCACAATATCAATCACAGAAATATAAAAACCATAGAAGACAAACATTGGAAAAAAACTTAATTCTTGACAGTTTTGCTTTTACCTTATCCATAATACAAGTACCAGCAGAGTTGTTCCATTTTCTTAAAGTGATCTGTCAAGTGGCATATAGTAAACAAAGATATCCTCTTCAGCTGTCTGCAGTTTATTTGTCAAACTGTGTTTTATTGGGCGTCCATTGTTCACTATCAAAAGCTCCATCTGCCTTTTTCTTCCAATTTTCTTTTCAACTTCCCGTTTTTTTTCCTGAGGAACAAACTTTGAAATCAGGCCATGTGACTCGCGGGCTGATGTATCATGTGTTTGTGTCAACTAAAATATAGCAACATAATCTGATTTCACAAGATTTGAGGACACCATGTGCTCAAATACAGTAAATGTTTGAAGTATAAAACATTACAAATTAAAGAGTATATGAACTTTGGGGAAGGATTTCTTGTTCGGAGGGGGCTTTACTACTTATTGATCTTTTCCTCCCTTGTTGAATCAGCTGTGTTGACATCATTGACATGTTTGAAACAAAATCACAAAAAATCATGCGACACACAGAAAGACGAAACACAAAACCAATGGTGAACTATGTCTTTTCTGCACAATTTTTGTCCCCTAAAGTTTGCATCTTCGTTCCGCTACGTCACACGAGCTTATTTGCCAACAAAACCCCCACCCTGCTTTGTACAAGTGGTGAGAATACTTGTGAGGTTACGACCACACTTTGTCACCCTAGCTGGCTTTGGCTACAAATGGCCCACTGTTCTTAAAGGCCTACTGAAACACACTACTACCCACCACACAGTCTGATAGTTTATATATCAATGATGAAATATTAACATTGCAACACATGCCAATATGACCTTTTTAGTTTACTAAATTGCAATTTTAAATTTCCCGAGAGTTTTTTTTTTTTTTTAACGTTGCGTAATGATGACGTTTACGCTTGACGTCACGGGCTGTTAGGGAATATAAGCGCTGTGCACACACACAGCTAAAGGTCGTCTGCTTTAACCCTTAGATGCACGAGTGACTGGACCCTACACTCTTCCACAAGTGGGTCAAAAATGACCCATGTTAGAATCAACGTGTTTTCATGCCATTTGTTGTCATTTTGGTGAAGAATAATCACTTGTATAATATTTTGTAATATATTTAGGACCACACAAGAATGATTTCATGTTTAAAATATCTTTATTCTTCACTTTTCTTCTTCACAATTTAAAACAAAATTACCCAGAACAGCAATAGAAAAAATGTGAACATCCATTGTGTGTGCGTGTGTGTATGTATGTCCAGTCATTGACAGTTCCTCTTTCTTTTCCCTGTTTTGCCTTGTCTCATCATTGTATGCAGTTCAGACAAACTACCTGTTTCTGGCAGTGATCATTGCATTTCCCACAACTGTTGTTAACTTTGCGATCTGTGTTACTTGGGCAGATCTGACACCTCTTTCTCTTTGGTTGGCCCTGTCTGCTTCTCTCCTGTGGCTGGATTTTGGCTTTTGTCACCCCACAACTTTCCATTGCTTCAATAATCGGGGTTTGCAGTTGGGGACAGCCTTCCAGTCGACTCCTCATGTGTGGGGTGACAAGCTCCTTTGACAGCTCTTTGAGGAAGATCCGTCGTGCATTGGTGATGTCGCTCTTGAAATCTGGGTGCTGAGCCATGAAAAAGGTGTAGGAATTCAGGGTGGCGATGTCAATTATGTTGTACCACAACACCATGGGCCACCTCTGTGTTTGGCGCTTGCAGGTGTAGGTTCCAACCATCTGGTCAGTGGTGTCTACACCTCCTTTCGTCTTGTTGTAAAATGTGATCACTTCTGTTTTTTTCTTTCTGCTATTTTCATCCACTACTTTGTCGTGGTGCATCGTGCTCAGGAGCACAACAGCTTTTGCTTTCTTTCTGACATAGCTGACCATGGTAAGGCTGTTGTTGAATCCAAACTCTGTGCTGTGAACCTCCCTGGACTTGGAAGGCTTCATCAGGAGGGATGTCTGGCTTGTTCAGACGTAGAGTCCCCACAATAGTGAGATCCTTCTCTAGAAGATGCTGTGCAAGAGGCACACTAGTGAAAAAGTTATCCATTGTGATGTTGCGACCTGTGTTTCTAAATCTACCACACAACTGCTTGACAATGTTTTCCCCCAGATTCCTCTGAACTTCTTCACCTGGTTGTCTCCCTATGTAAACTATACCATCTATTGCATAGGGGATGCGTGCATCACAAACCCAGAAGATCTTTAGGCCGTACTTGGCGGGCTTGCTCGGCATGTACTGTAAGAACTTGCACCTACCCCTGAATGGCACAAGCTGTTCGTCCACAGTGACACAATCACTGGGGATGAATCGCTGTCTGCAGTTGACCAGGAACAGGTCCCATACATAGCGCAAGGCTGCCATATGGTCTGTTTCCAGTCGGAAGGCTCTGGTCCTCTTATCATCGAAGCGCAAGGTACGGCGAATGTCTTCAAATCTTCCAACAGCCATAGTGGCCTTGTACATAAGATTATGTAGAGGACTCCCAAAAAGCTCATGGACTGAAACATCCAGTTCTTCTCACTTCCTGCAAGCAGGGTCAATCTAATGAAGGCCATGAATTCATCTTTAGTGACATTTGTCCATTCTTTTCTTCTAGCTGTTGCTACTCTCCGTCCTTCCAAGTTTGTGCACTACATCACCTCTTGTATTATATCATCAGTGATAAAGAGCTCCCATGCATCTTTTGGTGAGACAGTGGTGCTAAGCCCTTCTGCAGGCCCTGACCGACTTCTGATGATATTGTGGCTCTGTGTTCTACCCTGGGTGGGAGGTAACTCGCTCCAGTAAGAGCCCTTCCGACTCATTCTGTTGGACATGATATTTTCTTCTTCAGAGGACACCGAAGAGGAATCTTCTGAGTCAGATTGATCCTGTTCAGTTGGATTTCCAGGTGGACGACTGCCACTGCCACCTGGACAATAGTCTGGGTCCTCATCATCAAAAATTTCAGACTCTGAGTCCAACCCCGTTATCGCCTCTCCATCATCCAGTATCTGTAGGACCATTTCCATTGTGTATTTAGCAGCCATGACACCTTTATGAAGAAACATGAGAGTAATGTTTTCAATGGATTAATATGTAGCACTCACTTACACACACATACACACTAAATACCATATAGTAATGCTAGCTAGCTAGTGTTAGCTAGTTGTAAAGTAGGCTAATTTATTGATGAATAATACTAACACTCTTTCACACGCACAAACACAATTCAAATAGTGATGTTAGCCAACTTAGTTAGCTAGCTAGTGTTAGCTAGTTGTAAAGTAGGCTAATTTATTGATGAATAATACAAACACTCTCACACGCAAAAACACAATACAAATAGTAATGTTAGCTGACTTAGTTAGCTAGCTAGTTTTAGCTAGTTATAAACTAGGCTAATCCGTTGATAAATAAAAGCAGTGAATAAGTCATGAAAGACACACACACACAATACTATATGACAATAATACTTACATGTATCAGCTCTTACTGTGTAAAATAGTCTTCCTGAAGGGTCAAACTTCTGATATAGTCCGTGTGGTCCACAATTTATTTATTCCAGACAGCCACAGCTGATAAGAGTGGAAGGTTCCCATTGGATTCCAAAGAAAATGCATGCGGGTCATTTGTGACCCACTTATGGAAGCTTGGGGTAGTAGTACAAAAACTAAATTTCTTAAAATTTTTAAAAGGTAAGTTACAAATGTAAATGGAATTATGTCAGAAACATATTTTTTGAGGAATACCTGGAATATGAAATGTTAAAAAATTTTCATTACAAAGATATTTCAAGAAAACAACCTCACCGGGTCATTTTTGACCCACTTATGCATCTAAGGGTTAACGGCATAATTACACAGTATTTTGGACATCTGTGTTGCTGAATCCTTTGCAATTTGTTCAATTAATATTGGAGGAGTCACAGTACAAAGATGGAGTTGGGAAGCTTTAGCCTTTAGCCACACAAACACACGGTGATTCCTTGTTTAAAATTCACGGAGGTGAAACTTTACTATGGATCAGAGCGGACATGGATTCCGACCGAATGTCAACCAGCAGGTTTCGGTGAGCAAATTGTGGTTAAAAAGTCCCTTCTTACCGGATATCAGCTGAGCTTGTGCCACCCATACAGCTGCCGTAGACTTCCCTGAGACACTGCGTGTCAACACCCGGCCGTCGACGTACACTTCCGACTATCAGGTACTGTTAAACTCACTAAAACACTAGCAACTCAATAGAAAGATAAGGGATTTCCCAGAATTATCCTAGTAAATGTCTCTAAAAACATATGAATCCGTCTCAATGCAAACGCGTTTTTTTTTGTATTTTTTCTAGTCCATCGCTATCAATATCCTCAAACACGTATCTTTCACCCTCACTCAAATTAATGGGGAAATTGTCGTTTTCTCGGTCCGAATAGCTGTTTTTGTTGGAGGCTCCCATTAAAATCAATGTGAATAGGTGAGGAGCCATCAACATGTGACGTCTGTGACTTCTGGTAGAGGCAGGGCTTTTCTCTTAGCACCGAAAGTTGCAAACTTTATCGTGGATGTTCTCTACTAAATCCTTTCAGCAAAAATATGGCAATATCGTGAAATGATCAAGTATGACACATAGAATGGACCTGCTATCCCCGTTTAAATAAGAAAATCTCATTTCAGTAGGCCTTTAACATTGTTGTTGATAATATTATCAGAGTTATTATGTAGTAATGAACTGACTGATCCTCTCCGCTGTCATTAGGTAGAGCGAGGGTTCAAGGCTGCTCATATATCTGGCTTGGAGATGCAGCACATGGGTCAACAGACGATGGGACATTATCCCGTCCACTTTCATATGGACGGTGACGTGGACCAGAAGGGAGGCTATGACCCCCCCACCTACGTCAGGGACCTGTCAATCCACCACTCTTATTCTCGTTGTGTCACCATCCATGCCTCCAATGGACTTATGGTGAGTACCCATCCCATGAAGAAATATCTAATGTATATTCTATTAGTTTTTTAGCTGCCTTCATCAAAACATTTGACAATTTTCAAGACATTTCTTGACATTGAAGATATTGAAAGGGTAAAAGAAATCAAATGTTTGGGTGTAATATAAAATATTAAATGAATTAGAAATCTCATGTAAAAATACACAAGCAGCAAGGAACACGTCAATAATGAATAAATAGTAAAAAATATGTTCTGCTAAATCACTCCATATTTTCTAATGCTCGCTATTGTTACCATATCGGAGCTAATGTGTAAAAAAATGGGGAAACAATTACAAATGTACACTTCATTCACTAAAGGTGTTACAAAAAAGATCAGGTAGAATAAAACATAATGTTTAATATAGAGAACACTCTAATCCTTTGTTTATTGAATCAAAAATATTGAAATGTAATGAGTTGGTGCATTTTCAAACAGCTAAAATTATGTACAAAGCAAACTATAACCTGCTATCCAAGAACGTTCAACAATTTGTCTCAACAAAAGAGGAGAAATATATCCTTAAAGGAAAATCTAATTTAAAACATTTGTTTGCCCGTACAACACTTAAAACCTTTAGCATATCAGTATGTGTGATTAAATTATGGAATGGATTAGGCAAAGAAGCAAACAAAGTACTAATATGATCCAGTTTAAGAAACTGTTCAAACACTAAGTCCCTGATTTACTTAGATCAGAAGTGCAGCATGTGCAATCTATAAAATAGCGTGTACTATTAGTGGGCGTTTTGCGTGCAATTTATTAACACTGCGTGTGCAATTGAAAAGTGATGCAGTTCGCCTTATTTAAGTGATTTAGAGTGCACTAAGCGGGGCATCACCACGGAGACAGTCCTTTACTGCACATTCATGTTGTCATGCTCCTACCTCCAGCATTTTGCTAGGATTGCAAAAAAGCAGGACACATGTTCTACTTTCATTGGCATTTTAGAAGCAGTCCTTCTACTGCACATTTAAAACCCCTCTTTTTTTCCCTTTTTTTTACCGTCGAAGGTGCGTTCATTGGAGAGAGGCTGCATTTTCTCCAGAAAATGTAAACTTAAAGACGTTTTTTCATCCATCCATCCAATTTAATTCATTTTAATCAGCCCTTTAAGTCCTTTTGCAGCTATAAATTTCTACAATTATGTTGTATGTATGTTTACCATATTTTATTTTTGACCGTCCGAAATGTTGACACACACACGTAGGACCGAAGATTCTTGTCTGTCCATCGTCTGTCTTTACAGCGCGAGCACCAGTTTTGCAGCTGTGTGTGGAACTCTCAGTTTGCACATCCATCTCACACGTGCTAAATAAAACGCAAAATATTTCTCACAAAACTGTGATGAATCTTGATCCATCACATTTTGTGTGCTAAAAATTAGATTTGCATTTTCTCCTCCCAGTATTGTGGGCATTTTGATGACAAGCATATGTTTTGCATATTTATGATGACAGGGATGCAAAAATGGATTGCACGCCTTATTCTGCTCACTTAACAGACACATTCTACTTTGCACACAATTAGTAGATCAGTTTTGTGTGTTTTATTACACGCAAATCTTAGTAAATCAGACCCAAAGTGTTCACAAAGTACAAAGAAGAATCTTGACAAAAATGTTGAACCTTATCAAAAGATGAGATAATCTTATTCATATCTTAATGTGAACCATAAATTACATTACTATTTATCTATGACTCATAAAAGCAAACTTACAAATTGAGAACAAACAAATGTGTAAAAAAAAACTGCTAAGATACTAAAAAGGGTAGGATTAAATAAACTCTGCTTCTTTCTCGTCCTTTTTGGTCATATTCTGTTGAGAAAACTGCAAAAATGTGATGTATTACATTGTAATTGTATGCATGTTTGAAATAAACTGACATCAACTAACCAACATGCTACAGTTTTCCCACTGTGGAAGAAGTTTGGACACCCCTAATTAGACTAGGAAAATACTTGTATTTTTTTTAATTGTTCAAGCATTGCATTCACACGGAAACACTATCCAAAATCTCCAAAATGTCCATTTATTTCATGCAGCATGCTGTAAGTGCTCCAATTATTGCCTCTATTCAGCTAGCAACCAAGTCTTCCATAGTTGCCAGTGCATTGTCTACAAAAGCAAATAACCACCAAAATCTATTAAAAAAAATTTGCATTAAATTTTGTGACTGTCGGCAACTGTCTGATGTAGTCTTCAATAACGCCACAAGACAGCAGCAGCCACAAACTGAGTTTGATGTGTGCTCAGCCAGCTTTATGTAGCTCTGCAAGCACTTTAAAATGTCTGTAATGCTCCTCATGTGTCTGTGTGATACCTATCCGTGTGACAATTGCTGTACTGTTGTTTTGTAATCAACTCATCAGCGCTATTAATGCTTATGCAGCAGTTTGGCTCTTTACCAACATCACAACATTGGTTGTGTTGCTGCTGCGTTGTGAAACATACACATTCATAAATGACAATGTCATCACAGAAAGCTACATTTTTCTTTGTCCTTACTAGGGCTGGGCAATATGGCCTTTTTTAATATCTCGCTATTTTTAGGCCATGTCACGATACACAATATATATCTCGATATTTTGCCTTAGCCTTGAATGAACACTTGATGCATATAATCACAGCAGTATAATGATTCTATGTGTCTACATTAAAACATTCTTGTTCATACTGCATTAATATATGCTCATTTTAAACTTTCATGCAGAGAGGGAAATCACAACTAGGTCAATTGACCTAAACTGTATTTATTAAACAGTTATCAAGCAGTGGCACAAACATTCATGTCATTTCCAAAACCGAAAGTGCAAGATTGTCAGAGACATTTTAAAACAAGCTATTTCTGCACTTTTGTGCATGATGTCACTAAGATGACATATCAAAACAACACTAAATTAAAGTGCACTTATTGTACAGAAGGCCACTACAATAGTTTAAAACAAATAAAATGCACTTTTGTGCATGATGTCACACAAGATATTTCAATAACCGTCAAATAAAAATGAGCTGTATAATAGGAAATAAATCTATTCAATATGTGGTAAGTTCCTGCGGACGTTATCTCCTTCTGTCGTTGACTATTTTTTCAATTATTCAATCAATCAATTCCTTTATTGTCATTGTCATAAATAACACTTAAGTCATACATGTCAACGAGATTTCGTTTGAGCTTTGTCTAGCGGTATAGAAACTGCATTGATGTGCAGGTTGACCGTAGTTTACAGTTTAGCATTTGTTTATGACAGGGGTCGGCAACCCGCGGCTCCGGAAGCTGCATGCGGCTCTTTGGCCACTCTGATGTGGCTCAGCTGCATAATCGCCGACCCCGCGATTGTTACGGGGGGATTACGGATTTCGGTGCCTCTCCCGGACATCATCCGGGGTCAACATTCTCCGATTTTCACTCGGACTACAATATTGAGGGCGTGCCGTGATGGATTTACTTTTAATAGATTTACTTTTAACGTCCTCTACAATATGCCATCGCGCCCGCCTTTATGCCATGCTATGCTATGCTATGCTATGCTATGTTATGCTATCTGTGTGCCGACCAGAAGCATGCATTTCGCTGCTTCTATCGTCACCCGTACGAGATTGCAAGGCATACTGGGTGATACAGGTTACACTGAAGGTTGTGATATAAACAACTTTAACAATCTTACTAATATGCGCCACACTGTGAACCCACACCAAACAAGAATGACAAACATATTTCGGGAGAACATCCTCACAGTAACACATTATAAAGACAACATAACAATTACCCAGAATCCTGCGTATCCATGACTATTCCAGGCTATATTATACACCCCCGCGCCCTCAACCCCGCCCACCTCAACCGACGCACGGAGGGGGGTGTATGGTATTGTCTGGACAGTCATGGATGCACGGGATTCTGGGTAATTGTTATGTTGCGTTTATAATGTGTTACTGTGAGGATGTTCTCCCGAAATGTGTTTGTCATTCTTGTTTGGTGTGGGTTCACAGTGTGGCGCATATTAGTAAGAGTGTTAAAGTTGTTTATAACACAACCCTCAGTGTAACCTGTATCACCCAGTATGCCTTGCAATCTTGTACGTGTCTATGTGGAAGCCACTTACAACATGATACTGGACTGGCAAGCTGTCTGTACATGTTGTAGAAGGCGTCAAAGGCAATGGCTTCATAGCACACCCTTATTATTGTTACTTGGGTGACCACCAGCAGATATTCACGAGAATGGTTGCGGCTACCATTGTCTTCTTTGTTTTGTGAAATGGGTGAAAATGGCTCTTTGAGTGGTAAAGGTTGCCGACCCCTGGTCTATGAGAACGCGTACAGAGGACGTAGGGTGGGGCGGTGGGAACAGTCAGATGTCTAATGGGTGTTGCGTTGATGCTACAGCAATGCAATGTCCAGAGCACAAATATTGAGGTGGTGAAGAGTGAGGTTATAAGATGGTCGGGGGCAGTAAAGGGGCATGCTGTTCATTTAGCAGTCTCACAGCCTGGGGATACAGACTGTGAGACATTCTGGTGGTCCTGGGGCGAATTGATCTATACCTCCTTCCAGAGGGTGGCAGGTTGAAGAGGCCGTGTGCTGGATGGTATCTGTCCTTTAGGATGTTGCATACTCGCTTTAAACAGCGGGCTGTGTACATGGCACTCATCTCCGGGAGTATAGTCCTTGTATTTGTCCCTGCCGTTTTAACCACTTGCTGGAGGGCCTGTTGGTTTGCTTTAGTACAGTTCGCAAACCACACTAAAAAGCCGTAGGTGAGGACACTGCTGATGGCACAGTTGTAAAATGTACCATTGATTTCTGCGGAATGTTTGCGCATTTTAGTTTCCTTAGAAAGAAAAGATGTTGTTGGGCCTTTCCGACTGTAGAAGCAGTGTCAATGTCCCAGCATAGATCATCTGTGATGGTCACCCCTAAAAATGTGAATTGTTTGACCCTTTCTACGAGATTGTTATTAATTAGAAGTGGAGGGTGTTCTTTCTACCATTTCCTGCGGAAGTCTACAATTAGTTCTTTGGTTTTGTTAATGTTAAGAACCAAGTTGTTTTTAGCACACCTTGAAGCCAGCTGTTGGACACTTTGCCATGTATGCTGTCTCATCATTGTTGCTGATGAGCCCAAGCACCATGGTGTCGTCGGCATATTTGACAATGAGGTTGGATGTTGAAGAGGCTACGCAGTCATGTGTGAAGAGGGTGAAGAGCACAGGGCTTAGCACACAACCTTGTGGGGCACCGGTGTTGATGATGAGCGTGGCACACATACTGTGTGCGATTTGTTAAAAAGTCCAAAATCCAGTTGCAGAGGAAGGTGTTCAGACCAAGGTTGTGAAGCTTAGATCTGAGTCTGTTTGGCCTTATTGTGTTAAATGCTGAGCTGAAATCGACAAAGAGCAGTCTTGCATAAGTGTCTTTAAGCTCAAGATGTTCCAAGAGTCTATGGAATACAATAGCGATGGTGTCTTCGGTCGATCGGTTCTCCCGGTATGCGAACTGATATGGGTCAAGGGATGGTGCTATAGCTATTGCCTTTTTAATATGTTTCAATATCAGTCTCTCCATGCATTTTGCAGGTATGGAGGTGAGTGCTACAGGTCTGTAGTCATCTAGGCATTAGATATTGTCCTTTTTGGGGATGGGAATTATTGTAGCGGTTTTGAAACAGGCAGGGATCCAGGATGTAGACAGTGACAAATTAAAAATGGAAACAAATACATCTGTTATTTCGTCTGCGCAGTGCTTAAGCACACAGCCCGGAACGCCATCAGGTCCAGCGGCTTTCCTTGGGTTGATGTTACGCAAGGTGAGTCTTACTTCATGCTGGCTGAGGACTATGGCTGTGTCGTGGGAGGAGACGGGGGGCAGTGCTGAGTCTGTGTTTTCTTTGTCAAAGCGGACATATATATTATTCAATTCCTCAGCTAAGCGGGCGCTGCCTTTCACTTAGGGAGAGGTTGTTTTTTTAAAGTTTGTAATTGCTTTGACACCTTCCCAAACATGCCTAGGGTCTGAGTTATTTAAGAAATCCTGGAGTTTATTATAATGGTACGATTGGGCAGCATTGATCCCCTTCCTTAAAGCAGTCCTGGCTGAACGGTAGGCATTTGGATCGCCTGATCTAAATGCCATGTCCGTCTCTTTGAGTATTTGTGTCACTTTGTGTGTAATCCAGGGTTTTTTTGTACAGAACGCCACTACAATAGTTTAAAACAAATAATGTGCACTTTAGTGCATGATGTCACAGAAGATATTTTAATAACTGTCAAATAAAAATGAGCTGCATAATAGGAAATAAAACACTTCAATATGTGGTAATTTCCTGTGGACGTTATCTCCTTCTGTCGTTGACTATTTTTTTCATACGGTGTTGATGTGTAAATGGTTGCCTCGGCATTTTCTTGGTGTGGCACCGAGCGGAGTTTAAAATATTCTCTAGCGGGTGACTTTTCAAATGATGCTACAAATTAGCAGTACAGTTACTTTTTGTATCAACGCTTTTGCCCCACACTTCACAAATTACGGTGACTGTTCGACATTCTCCCGCTTGAAGCCAAACCACCGCCAGACGATGGACCCCCTGCTGTATTTCTAGAGAATTAATTAATTCTTCTTCCTTCATATGTTACCAGATTTGCACCTTCTTTCTCTCGTATTACCACTCACACCGCTCCATTAGCACCACAGCTAATGTTAACCATGTCGCTACCTCTCTGCTCGAAGAGGAAGTGTGACGTTGCGCACTCGTCATTATGTGACGTATGTAAAAAGTTGCGCTTGTTTAAGTGTCTGTGAGCAAGAGAGACAACAAAGTGTGAGAAACGCCTGTCGTGTAATGCCCGCAGCCTGAGAACGTATACTCGAATTTCACGATATAGTCATTTTCTATATTGCACAAAAACAAACCCGCGATATATTGAGTATCTATCGATATATCACCCAGCCCTGGTTCTTTCTCATGCACTCCAAATATTACATTAAAAAAAAAAAAAAAAGTTTTTTACTTCATTATTGAATTTTCTGACACCGTGTATCATATATTTTGTTATGAGATTTCTACATCATTCTATCGTCCTTTACTACACTTACAAATTAGATTTATTTTACCCTGTCAAATAGTCAGTGTACTTGTATTTTTGTTTTGTGACATTTACCAATTAGCATTATTTTTGTTTAACTTCGATTTAGGAGTAAATGAAGATGGATTTATTTTAAAACTGTTTTTTAGTTTATCCATATTTGTTTGATATGCAGCTCGAAAAGGGACAAGCGGTGGAAAATAGATGGCTGAATGGATGTTGTCAATAAATGAGAGGAAGCATCAGCTGTGCAAAGTCTTTTGCTAATAAAACAAACCTGAGCAATGTTAATAAAGCTTCTCATGTTAGGGTGCTATGAAAAAGTTGCGTTAATTGAATTTACTAGTCAAGACCAAAACCAGTCCAATGCAGGTCAAGATTCATTAAACAGTTTAGTGTCTTTACAGAAAGTAAGGTCCTAATATCAGCTTTTTGATGTAGTTGTCAAAATCAATATTAAAATGCTTACCAGAATTGGACCTCTTCTAACAGTTAGCATTTCAACTCAACGGCGCGTTTGATGCTCCGTGCCACTATTACAACATTGGTTCTGTACTTTCTGACTTTAAAGGACCATATGGTCAAAGAGTGTTACATTTGTCTTTTGACTTTCTCATGTACTCAAATCTTAATAGAAGTTTACTTTTTTGGCTACAAGTCAATATAAAAATAAGAAATGGACCGCAAATGTACAACTGGCAGACTTCGGACATCCTCTTTACTTTCGTAATTGAATCACTGCTTTGTATTAAATGTCAAATACAACACATCCAAATATTTGTTCTCCATTACAGGTCAAAGACGTGGTGGGCTTTGACGTGCTCGGCCATTGTTTCTTTACCGAGGACGGTCCAGAGGAGAGAAACACATTCTATCACTGTCTGGGCCTCATGGTACGAGCAGGAACTCTACTGCCTTCCGACAGAGACAGTAAAATGTGCCGCGACATCACTAACGGAGCCTACCCAGGATACGTGGCCAACCCTCGGCAGGACTGCAGGTAATGTTTTTAAACTCCAACTCACACTGTACAATATTTTTTAAAGTCTCACTCTACGATTTTTCCAAACTTCAAATTGAACCATAATAGGGTTTTAAATTCGTACTTAAATTGTATAATGTTTTAGCTCCAACTCACACTATACAATATTCTTAAACTTTAAATTAAACTGCACAATGTTTTTAAACTCCAATTTGCATTGTACAGTCTTCTTAAATTCCAATTTTCACTGTACCAAGTTTTCAAACTGTAAGTTCTTCAACTTTAATTTGCAACTTACAATGTTTTTAAACTGCAGCTTGCACCTTACTAATATTTTAAACTTTAACTTAATTCATACAATATGTTTAAACTTCAACTTGCAATGTACAATATTTTTCATCTCCAACTAGAACTGTACCACGTTCTAAAACTCCAACTCACACAGTGCAATGTTTCAAACTCCATCTTGCACTGTACAGTGTATTCAAGCTCCAACTGTTTTATTTCACTCTCTACATTTTTTTTTAACTCCAGCTCTCACTTTATGACTTATTTTAAATCCTAACTTACACTGTACGATGCTTTTGAACTCCATATTACACTGTACGATGTTTTTGAACTCCAACTCACACGATGACGTTACCACGCTTGTATGGCCATTTGTTCCTTGCTTCCGTCTGTACGAGATATGTCTACCACGCAACAAACCAACCTGAGTGGATTGGAATAAAATCAGGTTTATATAGTCTCATTTCAAACGGCGACATTGTGGTCGTGATGTTCTAAATTATTGACTACAGCAGTTGTCATTCCCACACTTCATTTTTGACAGTTATTTTGTTAGCCTACCTGCTGTACTATCACTCAATATCATTTCAAACATCAAGGTGTGTTGGTGGGCTGCATTTTTACAATAAACAGTAATGAATCTTAAACCGCCACATTTTACACAACAACAAATAAAAAGAGCGGTTCATTGCATTTCATGCAGTCACAAGTGTGAGTGAGGTCAGACACGTTGAGGAATGAATTCGGGTGGTCGCACCTTTGAAACTGTCTTCCGAAAGGTTGTGGGCTAACAGTTCATATGTCAGGTGTGTGGGCTCCCTCATGATGCGGGAGGCTCTACTCCTATACCAACTCCTGCTTCTCCCTCAATGTAAAGGCGAATGGGAGCGGGAACTCCTCCTATACTGCATCTTCATCTTTGGTCTTAGTGGTTATTTACCAAAGCTGTAAATGTTGCTCCTCCTGTTTGTACTTATACTCATTGTTGTGTAATAATGTAACAATGTGACAGCTTGAATATCTGACTAAACCGTCACATTTCAAATGAGAATGTTAAGGACGATCAGTGGGGAGTGATGGTCTCAGTCCAAATCCTCCCACTGTATTCACTACAGTCTGTGGTATGATTGCCTTAAAGGGGAACATTATCACCAGACCTATGTAAGCGTCAATATATACCTTGATGTTGCAGAAAAAAAGACCATATATTTTTTTAACCGATTTCCGAACTCTAAATGGGTGAATTTTGGCGAATTAAATGCCTTTCTATTTATCGCTCTCGGAGCGATGACGTCAGAAGGTGACGTCACCTAGGTAATAAAGCCGCCATTTACAAAAAAATACATTACAAACACCACGTCTCAGCTCTGTTATTTTCCGTTTTTTTGACTATTTTCTGGAATCTTGGAGAAATCATGCCTCGTCGGTGTGTTGTCGGAGGGTGTAACAACACTAACAGGGAGGGATTCAAGTTGCACCACTGGCCCAAAGATGCGAAAGTGGCAAGAAATTGGACGAAATTTGTTCAAAATATGAGGGTGTGGGGAAAGCCGACGAAATGGTCAGTCGTTTGTTCCGCACACTTTACCAACGAAAGCTATGCTACTACAGAGATGGCAAGATTGTGTGGATAACGTGCGACACTCAAAGCAGATGCATTTCCAACGATAAAGTCAAAGAAATCTGCCGCCAGACCCCCATTGAATGTGCCGGAGTGTCTGCACATTTTACTGGCAGTGCTAAGGCAGACATGGCACAGAGATGTATGGATAACCTGCAGATGCATTTGCAACGATAAAGTCAACTAAATCACAAAGGTGAGTTTTGTTGATGTTGTTGACTTATGTGCTAATCAGACATATTTGGTCGCGGCATGACTGCCAGCTAATCGATGCTAACATGCTGTTTAGGCTAGCTGTATGTACATTTAAAACTATATTTACGTCCAGCGTTTCTCTCCACCCACATTTAATGCCAAACAAACACTTACCAATCGATGGATTTAAGTTGATCCAGTGTCACAAGATGCGAAACTTCCGATCGTTGGTCTGCACATTTTACCGGCGATGCTAAGGCAAACATGGCCGAATAGCGTCAATAGCTATTCGCTCAATAGCTTCAGTTTCTTCTTCAATTTCGTTTTCGCTATCTGCCTCCATACTCCAACCATCCGTTTCAATACACACGTAATCTGTTGAATCGCTTAAACCGCTGAAATCCGAGTCTGAATCTGAGCTAATGTCGCTATATCTTGCTGTGCTATCCGTATTGGCATCACTGGATGACGTCACAGGAAAATGGACGATGGCTTCACAGATAGCGAAAATCAGGCACTTTAAAGCTTTTTTTAGGGATATTCAGGGATGGGTAAAATTTTGAAAAAAACTTCAAAAAATAAAATAAGCCACCGGGAACTGATTTTTATTGGTTTTAACCCTTCTGAAATTGTGATAATGTTCCCTTTAAAAGCTGCAGTACACAAACAATATGTACCCCTGTTCTCCGATTGGTTGCATGCCCGTTGTACTGCATCAGATACAGCAGGGGTCACCAACCTTTTTGAAACCAAGAGCTACTTCTTAGGTACTGATTAATGCGAAGGGCTACCAGTTTGATACACACTTAAATAAATTGCCAGAAATAGCCAATGTGCTTAATTTACCTTTAATAAATAAATATATATATAAATATATATATATATATATATATATATATATATATATATATATATATATATATATATACATATATATATATATAAATATAAAAAAATGGGTATTTCTGTCTGTCATTCCGTCGTACATTTTTTTTCCTTTTACGGAAGGTTTTTGTAGAGAATAAATGATGAAAAAAACACTTCATTGAACGGTTTAAAAGAGGAGAAAACAGGAAAAAAAAAGAAAATTTAACTTTGAAACATAGTTTATCTTCAATTTCAAGTCTTTAAAAGTCAAAATTCAACCAAAAAAAAAATGAAGAAAAAAACTGGCTAATTCGAATCTTTTTGAAAAAATTAAAAAAATTATTTATGGAACATCATTAGTAATTTTTCCTGATTAAGATTAATTTTAGAATTTTGATTACAATTTTTAAATAGGTTAAAATCCAATCTGCACTTTGTTGGAATATATAACCAATTGGACCAAGCTATATTTCTAACAAAGACAAATAATTAATTCTTCTAGATTTTCCAGAACAACATTTTTAAAAGAAATTCAAAAGACTTGAAATAAGATTTACATTTGCTTCTACAGATTTGCCAGAATAATTTTTTTGAATTTTAATCATAAGTTTGAAGAAATGTTTCACAAATATTTTTCGTCGAAAAAACAGAAGCTAAAATGAAGAATTTAATTAAAATGTATTTATTATTCTTTACAATAAAAAAAAAAATACTTGAACATTGATTTAAATTGTCAGGAAAGAAAAGGAAGGAATTTAAAAGGTAAAAAGGTATATGTGTTTAAAAATCCTAAAATCATTTTTAAGGTTGTATTTTTTATCTAAAATTGTCTTTCTGAAAGTTATAAGAAGCAAAGTAAAAAAATAAATGAATTTATTTAAACAAGTAAAGACCAAGTCTTTAAAATATTTTGTTGGATTTTCAAATTCTATTTGAGTTGTGTCTCTCTTAGAATCAAAAATGTCGAGCAAAGCGAGACCAGCTTGCTAGTAAATAAATACAATTTAAAAAATAGAGGCAGCTCACTGGTAAGTGCTGCTATTTGAGCTATTTTTAGAACAGGCCAGCAGGCTACTCATCTGGTCCTTGCGGGCTACTCGCGGGCACCGCGTTGGTGACCCCTGAGATACAGTATATACTGATTCCTCTTATAATTCTAATAATGAGGATGCTATTGTTTTTTTCATGTTTTCCTCATGGCAAGTTCACCTAATGGTATTGTGAGCATGGTGCAGGATGACGTGTTACAAGCCTCAAACGGAGCATAATGAGTATTCAGGTCATTGGGTGGTCTTGATGACCGTCCAAGTTTTTTTCAGATGGCTTTAACTCTTCTAACCCCTGCATCCAGGTCCCTCCTTGCTGCACTCAGAGCAACCCATCAATCCATTCACTTTCTACCGCTTATTACCTTTGGGGTCTCAGGGGGCGCTGGTGCCTATCTTAGCTACATTCGGGCGTAGAGCGGGGCACACCCTGGACAAGTCACCACCTCATCACAGGGCCAACACAGATAGACAGACAATATTCACACTCACATTCACAACCCTTACACCTAAATGTGAATGATGTGCTTTACGGAGAGAACAAACCTCTCCATTCAGCTTGGGCTTCTGTTTCAGGAAGCTGGTAATAATCCTGGTGGTGGTGATATCAGCACATTTTGTAGATGGAGCTGATGACAGGAAAAGCATAGTCTTCTAGTTTTACAGAACCATCATATATTTCTGCGTTTCTGGAAATATGTGAGAAATTATAGCGCTGAGAAAAGATATGCGATGCCTGCTATGTGATTAAATGGTAAATGGGCCATACTTGTGTTGCGCTTTTCGACCTTCAAAGTACTGAAAGCGCTTTGACACTTTCCACATTCACATTCACACGTTGGGGGCCGGAGTTGCTATGAAAGGCCCTAACCATGACCCATCAGGAGCAAGGTTGAAGTGTCTTGCTAAAAGACACAACGGACGTGACTCAGATGGCAGAAGTTGGGGATCGAACCAGGAACCTCAAATTGCTGGCACGGTTGCTTTATCAACTGAACCACGTCAACTCCATGATTTGTGATTAAATGACTAGATTAATTAAAGTTAATGTCGTGGCCATAAATATCATACAAGATTTAAACGTACAAGTGCAAAATTCCTTGATTCATCAAAATAAGGACATTTTACCAACTTGATGATTATTTTTTAAGAGTTCTATTAAAATTGATCTAACACACCTTGAAAAATGTGTATATCTCCCATATGTGGGTTTTTCCGAGGATGTCGTAGTCGTAGTGGTTTGTGCAGTCCTTTGAGACATTTGTGATTTAGGGCTATATAAATAAACATTGATTGATTGATAAGAATCCATACCATTAAATAGTGAAAAAAGGAGATTTCCTCTTTGAAGAAAACACCTCTCAAAAGTGGCAAACGCTTTCGAATGTGAGCATTGGTCCACTGAAACCCACTACTACCCACCACGCAGTCTGATAGTTTATATATCAATGATGAAATATTAACATTGCAACACATGCCAATACGGCCTTTTTAGTTTACTAAATTACAATTTTAAATTTCCCGGGAGTTTCGTCTTGAAAACGTTGTGTAATGATGACGTGTACGCAAGACGTCACGGGTTTTAAGGAAATATGAGCGCTGCACACACACAGCTAAAAGTCGTCTGCTTTAACGGCATAATTACACAGTATTTTGGAGATCTGTGTTGCTGAATATTTTGCAATTTGTTCAATTAATATTGGAGAAGTCACAGTAGAAAGATGGAGTTGGGAAGCTTTAGCCTTTAGCCACACAAACACAAGGTGATTCTTTGTTTAAAATTCCTGGAGGTGAAACTTTCCTATGGATCAGAGCACGGTCAAGCCAACATGGATCCTACCGAATGTCAACCAGCAGGTTTCGGTGAGAAAATTGTGGTTAAAAAGTCAGTTCTTACCGGAGGAAAGCTGAGCTTGTGCCGTCCATAGCTGCCGTCGATTCCCCTGAGACACTGCCCATCAAGACACCCGTGGAGACACCCTTCCGACTATCAGTTACTATTTAACTCACTAAAACACTAGTGAGTTAAATAGAAAGATAAGGGATTTCCCAGAATTATCCTAGTAAATGTCTCTAAAAAAATCGGAATCCGTCCCAATGCAATCAGGTTTTTTTTTAAAACTTATTTTATTTTATCGTTTTTTATTTTCCAGTCCGGCGCTATCAATATCCTCAAACACAAATCTTTCATCCTCACTCAAATTAATGGGGAAATTGTCTTTTTCTCGGTCCGAATAGCACTTTTTGTTGCAGGCTCCCATTAAAAACAATGTGAATATGTGAGGAGCCATCAAACATGTGACGTCATCGTCTGCAACTTCCGGTAGAGGTAGGGCATCCCTCTTAACACCGACAGTTGCGAACTTTATTATGGATGTTCTCTACTAAATCCTTTCAGCAAAAATATGGCAATATTGCGAAATGATCAAGTATGACACATACAATGGACCTGCTATCCTCGTTTAAATAAGAAAATCTCATTTCAGTAGGCCTTTAAGTCGAGTACAACGACAAGTCTTGTTAAGGCCCCGATGAGGACGACGAGCATACAAATAAGCTTCTCTAAGATGCATGGGTTGTGAAGCGGTTGTTCAGAGTGATTGTTTGCAGCAGCTGTCCAGGTGGCTGGTCTCAGACCATCTTGGAGGCAAAATATGCTGGATGTGGAGGTCCTGGGCTGGTGTGGTCACACATGGTCTGTTGTTGGTTGGATTTAATACTCGTGATCTGTCTCATGGACAGCTGTGCAATGATCATGCTACCTAATTGGTATCTTGATATGTATTATCCCAGCGAAGGAAAGGTGCTCGCTGACACACATTTAGACACATTGTCAACAATAATTGAAATAAATACTACTTATTCGTACACCGAAAAAGTTTGACATCTTTAAATTCAGCTCATGAAAAAATGTGGGCGAAAGTGTTGCATTGATATTTTTGTTGAGTGTATTTCCACTATTTTCCTCCGCACACTTTGTTAGGAAGACATTTGATTCAAAGCTTTAAGTAGCAGCACAGAATATAAAATAGCATAATCCAGGTCACGTGACTTTTATCTTCTTAACGCGCTTCTGCTATAAGCTGCCGAGCACAAGCAAAGGTTTTGGATTCATAATGACACTCACGTACACAAACTCATCCACCTTCTCCAGCATTTACATACAGGAATTATTTTCATTTTTTTCGACATTATATGAGGCTCCACTTCCTTCTCACTTCTGCATTTATTCTCCACTTCCCCAACAAATCATTCATTCATTGGGTTTTGCATTGTATGTCTTTAGATTTTTGTAGTCAGTAATGACTTCCTGGCCCAGTTTGTTTATTATATAGGTCAAGAATATTTAACTTATTAAAGGCAGGGCTTCAGAGGTTTACTAGAAGATGAGAAAATAAATAGGGTTCATGATTTCGGTTTTAAGTAAAAACTTGAATGGTTATGGTACAAACCCTGTTTCCACATGAGTTGGGAAATTGTGTTAGATGTAAATATAAACGGAATATAATGATTTGCAAATCCTTTTCAACCCATATTCAATTGAATGCACTACAAAAGACAACATATTTGATGTTCAAACTCATAATTTTTTTTTTTGTGCAAATAATTAACTTAGAATTTCATGGCTGCAACATGTGCATAAGTAGTTGGGAAAGGGCATGTTCACTACTGTGTTATATCATCTTTTTTTTACCAACACTCAATAAACGTTTGGGAACTGAGGAAACTAATGGTTGAAGCTTTGAAAGTGGAATTCTTTCCCATTCTTGTTTTATGTAAAGCTTCAGCCGTTCAACAGTCCGGGGTCTCCGCTGTCGTATTTTATTTTACGCTTCATAATGCGCTACACATTTTCAATGGGAGACAGGTCTGGACTGCAGGCGGGCCAGAAAAGTACCCACACTCTTTTTTTTACGAAGCCACGCTGTTTGTAACACGTGCTGAATGTTGCTTGGCATTGTCTTGCTGAAATAAGCAGGGACGTCCATGAAAAAGACGGCGCTTAAATGGCAGCATACGTTGTTCCAAAACCTGTATGTACCTTTCAGCATTAATGGTGCCTTCACAGATGTGTAAGTTACCCATGCCTTGGGCACTAATGCACCACCATACCATCACAGATGCTGGCTTTTGAACTTTGCGCCCCATCCTTTCTTGTGAAAGACTGAGCATTTTTTGGGAAGGTGTTTTTATACCCAATCATGTCACCCACCTGTTCCCAATTAGCCTGCACACCTGTGGGATGTTCCAAATAAGTGTTTGAAGAGCTTTCCTAAACTTTATCAGTATTTATTGCCACCTTTCCCAAGTTCTTTGTCACGTGCTGCTGGTATCAAATTCTAAAGTTAATGATTATTTGCAAAAAAGAAAAAAAAAAAAAAATGTTTATCAGTTTGATTATCAAATATGTTGTCTTTGTAGCATATTCAACTGGTTGAAAAGGATTTGTAAATCATTGTATTCTGTTTATATTTACATCTAACACAGTTTCCCAACTAATATGGAAACAGGGTTTGTAGATGAAAATGTACATATTTTTTTTACTAGTGGTTAAATGAAGCTGTTTATTGAAGGAGTTTTAGTGGTAGAGGAATTATTAGATTAGATTAGATAGTACTTTATTAATCCCCGAGGGGAAATTTTCAACACAAACTCGTTCAAAATTAGAATAACAAACATTGTACAGGGTTACAGAACAGAAACGCTGATGGGTCGCCACAATGCGCCCCATAAAAGATGTGAAAAACGTCAACGCTGAGGGAGGATGAGTAAAAAAATACACTCTAGACTGGGCTCCTAAGGGATCCCCCAGACTCCAAGATCCTGTCAATTTTGTTGAGGCCAGTTAATTTGTTCTAATGTTTAGATTTGGAGAGCATTGCAAACAGAAGCAACAGGAAAGTTAAAACAAGACAAAGAAAGCAAGCAGGAGAGATGATGGAGAGGAAAGGGGAGCGTCCACCCTCCATGAGTGCCAGTGAGAAAGAATACTTGTAGCATTGAAAGGCTAAGCATTAGCTTACAAATGCTGCAAAAATATTCATGACATAGACTTCTTTTGAACTGCTAGATTGTTTTTCCACTTTTGTACATTAAATGATTGTAGTATTATTTAAGAGTGTCCCTTTCACTTCCGCTATTATACCAATATTGGTGCCTTGAGTATTGGTCGAATACCGATATTAATCCCATATATCGGCAGAAATCATACATAGTTGTTTTACTTTGTTATGTAAAATGTTAGAAAAGGATTAATCAAGCGCAGGGTTTCCCCTGCAACAGTGGTTCTCAAATGGGGGTATGCGTACCTCTGGGGGTACTTGAAGGTATGCCAAGGGGTACGTGCGATTTTTTTTAAATATTCTAAAAATAGCAACAATTCAAAAATCCTTAGTAAATATATTTATTGAATAATACTTCAACAATATATGAATGTAAGTTCATAAACTGTGAAAAGAAATGCAACAATGCAATATTCAGTGTTCACAGCTAGATTTTTTGTGGACATGTTCCATAAATATTGATGTTAAGGATTTCTTTTTTTGTGAAGTAATGTTTAGAAGTAAGTTCATGAATCCAGATGGATTTCTATTACAATCCCCACAGAGGGCAAGTTGATGATGACTTCTATGTGTAGAAATCTTTATTTATAATTGAATCATTTGTTTATTTTTCAACAAGTTTTTTTCTTATTTTTATATCTTTTTTCCCAATAGTTCAAGAAAGACCACTACAAATGAGCAATATTTTGCACTGTTATACAGTTTAATAAATCAGAAACTGATGACATAGTGCTGTATTTTACTTCTTTATCTCTTTATTTCAACCAAAATTGCTATGCTTTGATTAGGGGGTACCTGAATCAAAAAAATGTTCACAGGGGGTACATCACTGAAAAAAGGTTGACAACCACTGCCCTAGATTGCCAAGATACCTGTGGGACGTGGTCACCATGACATCATCATATAATGTGCTATCATAATAAATATAAATAATATACAAATACATATCTTTAAAAAGGCTTAAAAAATGTATACAAACATTTAAAAACGTGTGTTATTACTAATTAGTATTAACATATCTTTATATCATGTTACTGTATTTGTAACTGTTGCTGCTTACTGTAAAATTAACTTTGTTGTGAATGTTTTAAGAGTTTAGAGACTTTTTGGCCTTTTTCTGTGACGACCAGGTCGCATCGCATTTGTTCTCCCAGGAATGCAGATCGGGCTTCGGACACAGCGTGCAGGTAGAAACAAGTGATTTATTTATAAATAACTCAGACAGTAACAAAGAAAACACTTGCTCATAGCACTTAAGGCAAAAACTAAAAGAGCTAGCATGGGAGCTAGAAGGTAAAGAGCAGCAAACAACAAACAACGTCACTTGTTGTACAAAAACAAACTAGCCAGACCGAGTGAGGTCAGGGCAAGGACTTAATAGCCTTCTGATTAGTGCCAGGGCAACAGGTGCGCGTCCCAAGCACTAACCAGAGCCAGGTGAATGTAATTTGCCGTCATGGCAACTGAGACAAACAAAATCAAGAGGTGCTGAAAACACAAGTGACTAGACAACGTAAACAGAATATGATCCGGGCAGCGGATAATAACATTTTCTTTCTTTATTAACGAATAGCAACAAATCTAGCATCTTTTCCTGATGTTACTATAGATTGTACTAGTGTTTACAGACTCTACTTCTGTCCCTCGATGTGCACAAAGAATAACAAGCTACAGCGAGCAGGACGTTCACTTCCTTTGTTTTGCTTCTCCAGTTGGACCTCCTCTTCCTAAAAAACACCACTGTCCTCTTAATATTTGCACATTTTGTAGATTTATGGCCACACATATGTCTGGAATATATTAAAATGATGTCCCCATTGCAGACGTGCTGACTACGCTCCAGACAATCGCGTGCGTCTTGTTTACATCATCACAACATTCGGTTTCAGCAGCAATCTTTTTGGTTATCAAAGTCTTTTTTCAGCTAGTTATCCATTCATACAGTTACAACCTGCTGGTGGTAATGTTTTATGTTTGTGTGGTTTTGATTTGATGTTCATTGTTCCCATGATCGCAAACACACCGTCTGTGCCTGAAAGTGAATTGGCGGAGAAAATAGCAGTTTTATTGTGTATCTGGGGAAGCTCAGAGATGAAAGTGGTTGAACGGGATGGTCTGTTTGCAAAAAAAAAGTTGGATCTAGCTTCAGATTTGTGACGTTTTACTGCAGAGTATAACTATAATTTGTTTTTACGTAAAATCCCTTATTTTCAAAGTGTGGCGGCTGTGATCTTGCCATGACAGTGCGCCACTATCAGTTACATATATAAGGGAAAGCCTAAAGTGAAATGATTTAAACAGAAAAACACTAAACTATTTATTATTAACCATCAGGAATAGGCATACTGTATGCTGTCTTTAGGTTTAAATGGAGTGGTAATTATTTAAACAATATTTCCAGAATAGATGGGTTCAGATTATTCCCGGAAGTGCACAACCCATTGTGAAGGGTGATCGTCATTGTTCACGATAGCGCTACACGTAATAGTTAAGAAGTATTCAGTGCAAAATACACATTGCATCGACTGTGATATGTTGGAGAAATACTGTGAGTCATTAGATAAGAAGTCCCTTTGTTATTATAAGGAGCAAACCACCGTAGTTCGATGCAAGGATCCGCACAATATCATCAAGTCTGAGTGGAGCAGAGACCAAACACGACATATTACTTGATGCCTCATACCTTGAATTTGTGAATGACTTAATTGTTCATCCCAGCCCATTTTACACTTTGAAAGACTTTTAAAAGTTAACAGTCAAGATAACATGGCGGCTTTGTTTTTGGTCTGGTTCGGGACGTTTATGTTTAACTGTATGAACCTAGTGGATGTCAAGCCAAGCTCCAGTAATGCACTCTCAGATTTGATCCGACCCAAGTTCGACACGGATAACCAATATAAGGTCATCTCAGCACATTATCACTGTAAAGCAGGATTGGGAGAATGTTTTTCTCATGTCGCTTCACTTTTTACAGTCCAGATAAGAGAATTGAGTACTATTTTGTCAACACAACTACTATCAAAGTTATTCCACCAAGGACATTTAGTTAATGCAAAGTGGGGCTGCTATTTATTTTAGATTATTTTTTACTTACAAAACGTTTTACCTGAAAAGATGACACAACGTCGTCAGCATGTCACATCTTGGTTGATTATTGCAATCAAGGCTCGCCTTCGTCATTAACTTTTCTTTTCAGCCCCTTATGTTTGTCCAGAAATACGCTTAGGAATGAGATACAAGCTCAAAATATTTCTCCCACCTCAATTGTGGCAGTTGACAATGGCACACGTAGTCAGCATTATAATTATCACTGGATAATTTATCGACGACAATTAGTGTTTCACTAACGTCCGCCCTTCAATAGGGATATCGGTAATGCATTGTGGGAAATGTGAAAAAATCCAAACCCCGCTATTCCAGAATTGTAATATTAACAGTGTTAATTAGGACACAGTTTAAACTCAATATGAATATCTACAGTAGGTAGGGTGGGGGAAAGTATTTGATGCCCTGCTGAATTTTACCATTATGTATATAAACAGTACATCATTTTTACAGTCGCTTTATTTTAACAGAGAGGGTCAGGATGTTAAAAAAAACTTTCACACCAAACTTTTTGTTGGTGTATTTCAGTCTTGTAGAGCAGTGGTCCCCAACCACCGGGCTGCGGCCCTGTACAGGGCCGTGGCCCGATTGGTACCGGGCTGCAGAAGATTTTTTTTACTAATTTTTATTTTTTTTTAAAATAAAATATATATATATATATATATATATATATATATATATATTTTTTTTGTATTAAATCAACATAAAAAAACACAAGATACATTTACAATTAGTTCACCAACCACAAAAACCTCCCTTTTTCATGACAAAAACTTCCCTTTTTCATGACAAAGAAAGAAGAAAAAAAAAAGATTCCCCCCTCGGGCCGCGAGACAAATTATTAAGCGTTGACCGGTACCCGGATACAAAAAGGTTGGGGACCACTGTTGTAGAGCTCTACAGTCCTGTCCCTGAGGGCAGCCTTTTGGTCTTGCCCATGGTGGTGTAGAGATTTGAATGTGTGACAGGTGTATTTTATACACATAATGAGTTAGGGATAAGAGTATTTTCTTAAAGGAAAAGAGCACCTTTTTGGAATATTTCAATCAATCAATCAACTAGGAGTGTAACGATATGTGTATTTGTATGGAACCATTTCGGTACGAAGGTTTTGGTTCGGTGCGGAGGTGTACAGAACGAGTTTCCACAGGACATATTTAGTAGCTTAAAAAATACTCAAAATGCCGGACATTTGAAGCATTTAAGAAACTCTGCCCTGACAGCCCTGCAAAAGAGGATATGTCCGGTGAAAAGAGGACGTATGGTCAGTCTATCCTAGCCCGATCGCTGCTAGCACCGGACATGTTTAAATCACCATACATGATTCCCGGGCGCGGCACCGCTGCTGCTCACTGCTCCCCTCACCTCCCAGGGGGTGATCAAGGGTGATGGGTAAAATGCAGAGAGTAATTTTGTCACATCTAGTATGTGTGTGACAATCATTGGTACTTTAACTTTAACTTTAACATGTCCTCTTTTGCTAGCATGCTAGCAGCAACCGGGCTCGGATAGACTGACCATACGTCCTCTTTTCACCGGATATGTCCTCTTTTGCGGGGCTGTCAGGGCAGAGTTTCTTAAATGCCTCAAATGTCCGGCATTTTGAGTTAGGGTTGCGTGTATTAACAATGTACGTTCAGCGTTAAGAAGGGGTTAAAAAGAAAACAAATTGTGCACGCAGCAGCTTTCGAGAGAGTTATGATAAACGCGCATGCGTCTCCAGTCTCTGCTTTTTATCCTTTGATTGATCAGATTTAATTTTTTATTATGTCTAGCAGGGGTGTCAAAAGTGTGTCCCGGAGGCCATTTGCGGCCCACAGCTAATGTTTTAAAGGCCCACGGCACATTCTAAATATACTATTAAAATAAACAAAAACATAAACAAAAGTGAAATAAAAAAGCTTAAAGGCTTAATGTAATTTAGAAAAAGTTGCAATGTTGACTAATAATACAAAGCTTTTTTTTTTCTTTTAAACTGTCATTGCTCAAAACATAATATTGGAACAAAATCAACAATATTATGAATTATTGACCTATCCAAGATTCCGATCACTTTAAATCAAACATTCCACTTGGAAAAATCTTTTTGGTGGAAGATTTTGCAAATTTGGTAAAAAAAAATAACCAAAACAATTATATTTGGTTGTTTTCTTACTGTACCGAAAATGAACCTAACCTCGACCTCTAAACCGAGGTACGTACCGAACGGAAATTTTTGTGTACCGTTACACCCTTACAATCAACCAATCCCAATAAATCTCATCATACACAATTCCTGTGTGAGACAACAAATACCAATTTCCTTTTTCTGGGAAGATAGTGAAAAACCTCTAGCACCATGCGACTAACAATGAATGCACTAATTATGAACTCACATATTTTGCCTTTTTAGCCCCTGACAATCTTTAAAAAGGTCTTATATACAAACGTTTGTACATGCTGTAACCATGTAGTATCGGGTATATTCATGATAACATACAATACTTACAGTATTTTGGTGGTTTTACGTATTATCGTAACTTCTTTTCCAGGCGCTTTTCATTTGAACAGAGTACAGAGAACTTGCGTCAACAACAGCAACCTAGAGAGTTCCATGTTTGTTTCCACTAATCATGGCAGACTTCATTAAGGCCGCCGCCGACAACTACTTTGACAAATGATGATCAGTACCTTATCTTTCTGAGCCTGAAAATAGGAAGGACCAGCTATGTTTGAGAAGCTGCGTTCTAGGAAGATTAGGCAATAGTGAAACACTAAGCCTCATATAGTGTTAAATATGTCATAAAATAATAAAACAAAACAGTCCTAAACCCATCCATCCCATCCATTTTCTACCGCTTGTCCCGTTCGGAGTCGCGGGGCCTCTCACTGTGATGCTGACTGATGCATGGGATGGTTGTATCTTTCAGCACAAGACTTGTGCTCTCTGTTGACCTGGCAATTGTAGCTAAATCTTCACTCCTCAGGTAAAGATGCTGAGAGCAATTGCACATCTTGCTGAGTCTTTTAAGTGACGTTTTATGGCTTAAGTTGGAATCGGCTTCAGTCGGTCTGAATTTTTAGCTGGAAGTGTATATAAATTCAAAGTTGACTTATTGCCACAGCCTTGCTATTAAACCTACTATAAATGTGTGAAGTGCTGTGTCACAAAGCCAGAAAAGTCGCTTGTTTTTGTGGTGAATATGCATGTAATAGGAGTGTTGTTGGCATTTTCTGGATGGTTTGTTGGGTGCTGTTCTGCTGAATAGTAAGTCCTCCATGACCTACATCAGGGGTGTAAAACTCAAATACAGAGTGGCCCAAATTTTAAAACTGAACAAAGCCGCGGGCCAAGGTTGAACAAATTGACCTTTTAATAGGGACCCAAAAAAGTTTTGCATTGAATATTAAACAAGCAAGGTTTAGTCACATACAAAATCGAGTTTCAGATTATAATAATGAGTAAAAAATATCAATGGCATATCAAATAAAATGTAAATAAAAATTGGGGGAGCGGGGTTTGGTGGTAGCGGGGGTGTATATTGTAGCGTCCCGGAAGTGTTAGTGCTGCAAGGGGTTCCGGGTGTATCTTCTGTTGAATTTATGTTTGTTACGGTGTGGATGTTCTCCCGAAATGTGTTTGTGATTCTTGTTTGGTGTGACTTCACAGTGTGGCGCATATTTGTAAAAGTGTTAAAAGTTGTTTATACGGCCACCCTCAGTGTGACCTTTATGGCTGTTGATCAAGTATGCCTTGCATTAACTTGTGTGTGTTAAAGCAGCATATATTATGCGACTGGACCGGAAAGAAAAAGCGGACGTGACGACAGGCTGTAGAGGACGCTAAAGGCAGTGCCTTCAAGGCACGCCCCCAGTATTGTTGTCCGGATCGAAATCGGGAGAAATTCGGAAGAATGGTTGCCCTGGGAGATTTTCGGGAGGGGCACTGAACTTTGGGAGTCTCCCGGGAAAATCGTGAGGGTTGGCAAGTAGAGTATCAGCGGTGAATGCAGTGTTACAAAGGCATCGCCGCTGTATAATACCGGCGGGCCAGCTCTAATCTTAAATTGATATTACCTCAAGGGCCAAATAAAATTACACGGCGGGCCAAATTTGGCCCGCGGGCCAGAGTTTGACACCCATGACCTACATTGTTAGCCGCCGTGTACTAACAGCTTTTTTACTATTTGCGCATAAAAGAAGCAAAGACTAATTTTGTATTTAAGAAGGGTTGTAGATGATGGGTGGTTTTATTTTAAGTGCAGTTCATTTGTGCATTTCATAAACACATAAGTAATCTATGGAGATCAGAATGCACAAATGCAAAAGGTAAAATATTAATTTCACTTCCTATATATATATTTTTTTTTTTTAAACTAAAATGTATACGCTTTGTTGTCTATTTTTTGTCGAATGTGTTTTATACTTTATTTCTGATCAAATAAACCAGCAATAAAAAATGATGTACTGTTCTGTTAATATCTGTGTAAAATAGTACATCAGCAGGGGATCACATATGTATGTCGAATACAGAAAAAAAGAGGGGAACAAAACTATTGATTTTAGAATCCTTTCAGAAATGTTTTAGTTAGTTTTAGCGGAGCACAGCAGAGCCCGCGGCGGCATCAAGACGTATCTGCACCTTATTGTTTTTTTTGTTTTTTTATCCTGCACTACCAAGAGCTAATGCAACGAAATTTCGTTCTTATTTGTACTGTAAAGTTCAAATTTGAATGACAATAAAAAGGAAGTCTAAGTCTAAGAGCAACAGCAGTCCGTCAGGTAGCCCCCCACGCCAAAGACCGTTGCTTATGGCTCATAGCTCTCTGTTCGATGGAAATGACAAACTTTTCCAGAGTTGCTGCAGCCAGAAGCCTCATTTCACTGCCTCGGTTTCCATGGAACCTTGCTTGACTTGCGTCAAAGAGCAATTTGGAACTACTGTTTCTACTCAGGAACAGGTCGGGACGCTTACACAAATACACTGAACTGTTTGTTTCCTTTGACTAGCAGGACTAATGGCTAGCCACAGTGCTAACTAGAGTCTGGAGACACTCTTAACGTTATGTTGTAACACTTCCAGCCGGCACGGAGAACGAGGTCAAGCGGTGGTGTCTAATGGACGATGGGCCAACCCTGAGCATTTTTCATATTTTGTGTATACTGTACTTCAATTGTTTTGATCTGCCACAGTAAAGCGATCAATGTAAATGAAAATACCTCTCGTAAAGAGCTTTCCTAATCAATGTATTATTTAATCTATTTTTGACAGCATGAATTACAGTCAAAATCTAATAGTCTATTTCTACAATTTTTCTTGCACGCTGAGTTACTGTCTCTGTGTTTTTTTTTTTGAAGCGCAACTTCAACTTTCTGGATTGCCAACCCCAATAACAACCTCATCAACTGTGCCGCTGCAGGCTCCGAGGTGAGTATTTGTCTCGTTTATACGTCTCAGCCTCCATCTATCGGGCATCTCTGTCTCGTTAGCGTGTTGCCAGGTCAGATTAATGACAAACTTCCAAACCCAGCAGACAACAGACGGAAATAGCGTTGCACTTTGAACGTGAGAGTGTGCCCTTTGGGATTTCACAACAGCTGTAAAGTTTTTACACCGGGCCGGTGGAATGAAAAGCTCAGAGTAGTCATTAAATCAGATATAATATGCTCTGCACTGCGAACTCAACAAAGTTCCAGACATTTAAAAGGACCTACCTGGCGACATGGAACCAGACACGACCCAGCAAAGGGTAATGGTTCTGAGATAAAGTTCCTGCGGCATGAAAGGATGTCTGAAACGCTGGGTACATTGGTTCGAAATTCTAAAATAAACTGAAAAAAAATATCAACTGTATAAAGTATGTTTATGTTAAAGAAAGATGTATGCATTTGCACACTTCTGCCGCCGTTAATTATTTAGTTAGTTGGTTAGTTAGTAACATACTGTATCTTAAAAAGGTTAAACAGGAATTGTCAGAAATGGAGTAAAGCACAACAGATTAGATTTTGAGGGTGATCCGGATAATTTCTATTAAGTTACTTTATTACAAGGCTAAACTTGTGTGTGTATGTTTTCGGCCTCTCCTCCACCTGTAGAGACAACTGAAGTGGATGACAGGGTTCACTCTCTTAGTTTCATCCCGCTATACAAAGCCCGTTTCCATGTGAGTTGGGAAATTGTGTTGGATGTAAATATAAACAGAATACAATGATTTGCAAATCATTTTAACCCATATTCAGTTGAATATGCTACAAAGACAACATATTTGATGTTCAAACTGATAAACATTTTTTTTGTTGCAAATAATCATTAACTCTAGAATTTGATGCCAGTAACACGTGACAAAGAAGTTGGTAAAGGCGGCAATACATACTGATAAATTTGAGAAATGTTCATCAAACACTTATTTGGAACATCCCACAGGTGTTCAGGCTAATTGGGAACAGGTGGGTTCCATGATTGGGTATAAAAACAGCTTCCCAAAAGTTGCTCAGTCTTTCACAAGAAAGAATGGGGCGAGGTACACCCCTTTGTCCACAACTGCGTGAGCAAATAGTCAAACAGTTTAAGAACAACGTTTCTCAAAGTGCAATTACAAGAAATGCGGAAGTTTCAACATCTACGGTCCATAATATCATCAAAAGGTTCAAAGAATCTGGAGAAATCACTCCACGTAAGCGGAATGGCCGAAAACCAACATTGAATAACCGTGACCTTCGATCCCTCAGATGACACTGTATCAAAAACCGACATCAATCTCTAAAGGATATCACCACATGGGCTTAGGAACACTTCAGAAAACTACTGTCACTAAATACAGTTGGTCACTACATCTGTAAATGCAAGTTAAAGCTCTACTATGCAAAGCGAACGCCATTTATCAACAACATCCAGAAACGCCGCCGGCTTCTCTGGGCCCAAGATCATCTAAGATGGACTGATGTAAAGTGGAAATGTGTTCTGTGTTCTGTGGTCTGATGAGTCCACATTTCAAATTGTTTTTGGAAATATTCAACATTGTGTCATTCGCACCAAAGGGGAAGTGAACCATCCAGACTGTTATCGACGCAAAGTTCAAAAGTCAGCATCTGTGATGGTATGGGGGTGCATTAGTGCCCAAGTAATGGGTAATTTACACATCTGTGAAGGCACCATTAATGCTGAAAGGTACATACAGGTTTTGGAACAAAATATGCCACCATCTAAGCGCCGTCTTTTTCATGGACGCCCCTGCTTATTTCAATCAATGTTTATTTATACAGCGCTAAATCATGAATGTCTCAAAGGACTGTACAAACCATTACGACTACGACATCCTCGGAAGAACCCACAAAAGGGCAAGGAAAACTCACACCCAGTGGGCAGGGAGAATTCACATCCAGTGGGACGCCAGTGACAATGCTGACTATGAGAAACCTTGGAGAGGACCTCAGGTGTGGGCAACCCCCCCCCCTCTAGGGGACCGAAATCAATGGATGTCGAGCGGGTCTAACATGATATTTCAGCAAGACAATGCCAAGCCACATTCAGCACGTGTTACAACAGCGTGGCTTCGTAAAAAAAGAGTGCGGGTAGTTTCCTGGTCCGCCTGCAGTCCAGACCTGTCTCCCATCAAAAAAGTGTGGCGCATTATGAAGCGTAAAATTCGACAGTGGAGACTGTTGAACGACTGAACATGAATGGGAAAGAATTCCACTTTCAAAGCTTCAACAATTAGTTTCCTCATTTCCCAAATGTTTATTAAGTGTTGTTAAAAGAAAAGGTGATGTAACACAGTGGTGTACATGCCCTTTCCCAACTACTTTGGCACGCGTTGAAGCCATGAAATTCTAATTTAATTATTATTTGCAAAAAAAAATAAAGTTTAGGAGTTTGAACATCAAATATCTTGCCTTTGTAGTGCATTCAATTGAATATGGCTTGAAAGGGATTTGCAAATCCTTGTTATCCGTTTATATTTACATCTAACACAATTTCCCAACTCATATTGAAGCAGGGTTTGTAGAACAAACACTGAGACCGATGCTAATGCTGAGACCCTTGAAGCTGACAGACCAGAAAAACAATCATGCGCGGCCAATTTAATTTATCCTCCGATTTGCTGTGGTATGTTTGTTTGTCTTTTTGTTAGTTAGTAACAGCTCAAAAGGTTATGGGTTTACCATCATGATTCAGGATTTTTTTAAAGCATTGTATACTATTAGAGATAGGCAGAGGTCTGTGTTTTTCGAGTGTTTTTGTAGTTGATATATGTGCCACAAATTCTACAGATTTCCTGTTTGTCCCTTAGGAAACCGGTTTCTGGTTTATCTTCCACCATGTACCCACCGGACCCTCGGAAGGGCTATACTCACCAGGGAAAACAGAACACACACCTATGGGCCAGTTCACCAATAACAGAGCCCATTCCAACTACAGAGTGAGTCTGGACCCATCCCACTCAATAGCAACATAAAACTAAAAATAACATAAAATAATTACGGTCAACAAGTGATGTTGTTATTATGACGGGACATCATTTTAAACTGACAGGAAAAGAAAAGATGGATACATGTTGCTATAACCTAGGTTAATTAAAGCTATATTACCTGTATAAATGGTAAATGAGTTATACTTGTATAGCGCTTTTCTACCTTCAAGGTACTCAAAGCGCTTTTACACTATTTCCACATTCACCCATTCACACACACATTCACACACTGATGGCGGGAGCTGCCATGCAAGGCCCTAACCACAAGCCATCAGGAGCAAGGGTGAGTTGTCTTACTCAACGACACAACGGACGTGACGAGGTTGGTAGTAGGTGGGGATCAAACCGGGAACCCTCAGGTTGTTGGCACGGCCACTCTCCCAATGGCGCCACGCCGTCCCCATAGATATTTGGATTGATCTAAAAATCCCTAATTTCATATTACAGGAGTACTTGAAGTTTGAAAAATATGCAGTATGTATACGGCTTAGATGTCAGATCAAATAGAGAGTGAGGAGGAGACATTTACAATGGATCAAGGAAAAGCAAGAGAAAAAGTTAAAATCCCAACGATCGTCACACACAAAAGGTGTGGTGAAATTTTTCCTCTGCATTTGACCCATCCCCATGTTCACCCCCTGAGAGGGGGGAAGGGGGGTGTGCACCACCAACCCTTGATTCTGAGTGCCAAGTAGGGTGGCAATGGGTCCCATTTTTATAGTCTTTGGTATAACTCGGCCAGGGTTTGAACTCAAGACCTTCCAGTCTCAGGGCAGACACTCTAACCACAAGGCCACTGAGCAGTGTCAGTGTAGGAAACAAACTCAGGATGGATGGACAGTGATCCTCCAAGATTTACCATCACAAGAAGTCAAAGGGTTAGTTATGATGCTGGCTCTGGACTGTGAGTGGAACTTAAACCTGAATATCAAATGATTTTATGTCTGATTTGATAACATTCATGTTTAAGTTGAGATTCACAAGAAATGTTTGCAATTGTAAGGTTCGATTCCCGGGCTCGGGTTCTTCCTGTGTGGAGTTTGCATGTTTTTCCTGTGACTGAGTGGGTTCTTTCCGGGTACTCTGGCTTCCTTCCACCTCCAAAGTTGTTAACCCTGCGATGAGGTGGAAAATTGTCCAGGGTGTACGCTTCCTTCTGCGTGAGTGCAGCTGGGATAAGCTCCCGCACCCCTGAAACCCTAAAAGGGACAAGTGGTGGAAAATTGATTGATGGGAGAGTTAAAAAACACCCACAGTAGGGTGTGTGGTGCCTGCAGTGTTGGTCCAACATAGAGGCCTGCTTAGACATGTCCTTTTCAACGGCCAACAAATGTAATTGAACAATTTTACATCCGAGTGCCTAAAAAGGAACTCGTGCGGTGTAAAGTTTTACACGCGTAAATTAGGCAGTGCATGTTACAGGCACAACCTAGGATAGCCATTTTTGGGGGCTTGTGTGAACACTGATCCGACACGGGGCGGGAGAAGCAGGAGAGTGATTAGCAGTTGTTGAAAGAGATGTGTGGATAGCTTTCGATGGTTTGTTGATTGCTTCAAATGCAAAAATTGAAAAAGTGGTTCTGTAAGGCAAAATGTAATCTTTTCCACGGGTCAGTGTCGTCACAGACCCTGCCAGTGGGCATTGACGGGCGGCAATGCCAAGGTTTCTCATTTTTCCCTTTGGTTTGAGTTTTTTCTTGCCAGGATGTGGGATCAGAGCCGAGGATGTCATTGTGGTTTGTGCAGCCCTTTGAGGCATTTGTGATTTTGGGGTTGTATAAATAAACGTTCATTAATTTGAACTGATTACCAATATATGATATTTTTCCCCCTCTCTTGCCGTGCACCCGACAGAATGCCACACTGGACAATTGCCCATGTGGCCCATGGCTAAAACCGCGACTGCTTGTTTACATTTTCTCTAAAAATTATTTATACAGTAATACGATCTTTTCATACCTTTTCAATCTTGTGACTGAATGTTATCAAAAGTGTTATCAAGCTCAGACTTTTGATTAGTGTTTGATATGAATATTTCTGTCATCGTCTCAGGCTGGATTTATTCTGGATAATGGAGTCAAGACAACTCAGGCAAATGACAAGGACAAGAGACCCTTCCTGTCGCTGATTGGATCCAGGTCAGCATCCGTTACACATTTTCGTTCAGACTTTCAATTCATCTTTTAAATCTGGAACTATTGGCAGGATTGATTGGTGGGTTGATTGAAACTTTTATTAGTAGATTGCACAGTACAGTACATATTCCGTACAATTGACCACTAAATGGTAACACCCGAATAAGTTATTCAACTTGTTTAAGTCTGGGTCCATTGCTGTCTTTTAGTGGGTGATTCTTAATCTTTAAACTAGAGAGGATTTTTCAGGCGGTATGCTCCAGGCAGAAGACAAGCTCAAAAAAGTGTTTATGTTTACCAATTTTTCATGTTTTCGTCCTAGTCGTGGAACTGTGAACCAGTTCTATACTCTCGGCAGGGTCCTTGAGGGTGCATGGGAGTTTGCCCAACCAGTCTACATGTGCTTTGTGGACTTGGAGAAGGCATTCGACCGTGTCCGTCGGGAAGTCCTGTGGGGAGTGCTTATAGAGTATTGGTAACGGAATGTCGTATTGTGGCGGTCCACTCCCTGTACGATCAGTGTCAGAGCTTGGGCCGCATTGCCGGCAGTAAGTCAGGACCGGTTTCAGTGAGGGTTGGACTCCGCCAAGGCTGCCCTTTGTCACCGATTCTGTTCATAACTTTTATGGACCTGATTGGTACCGGGCCGCAGAATAATTTTTTTTTTATTAAATCAACATAAAAAACACAATATACACTTACAAGTAGTGCACCAACCACAAAAACCTCCCTTTTTCATGACAAAAACGTCCCTTTTTCATGACAAAGAAAAAAAAAAAAAAAAAAGGGATCCTGTAACTATTTGGTATCGAATTAATACCCAAATTTGTGGCATCATCCAAAACAAAAGAATAAGGGATTATTACATTTTAACAGAAGTATAGACAGAACATGTTAAAAGAGAAAGTAAGCCGATCTTAACAGTAAATGAACAAGTAGATACAAAATTCATTTTCTACCGCATGTCCTTCATAATTTGGACAAAAAAATAGAATGGAAAATGACACAATATGTTACTGCATGATCAGCAGTCAAATTAGGAGCTTTTGTTTGTTTACATACTAATAAAATAAGAGTTGTCGCGTATGTTCACTATTTTACTTAAGGACAATATTGTTCTTAGATTGCAATAAGACACATATGTTTAACGTACCGCATATATTTTGTTGAAATAAAGCCAAAAATGCCATTTTGCCATAATGCCGGTACCGCTACCAACCTATTGTTATGTATGGTTGTTGGAAGCTAACGTAACACAGTGTGATGAGGTTGCCGCTGCTTCAGGCAAAAGGCCACTGGGCTCGATATCCGAACAGTTAAAAAGGGCAAAAATAAGGGCCGAATTTCGCTTCTCTTGTTAGAAACCTCTAGTGTTAAAAAGGTTTATCTGAATACACGAACAGAGTTCTGTCGGTCTGGGAAACACCTTGTAAACACAACAAACGTCTGTTTTGTGACCACACGTACGCTGATGCTACCTTGTGTAACTTTAGGTATGGCCCCCACCAGGATGCTGACCCTTTCAAACCCAGAGTTCCTGCTCTCATTAACCATTTCGTAGCTTACAAGAACCAGGATCATGGTGCATGGCTTAGAGGAGGGGATGTCTGGCTTGACGACTGCCAGTGAGTGCATTCCTGTGGTGTTTTTTTTGTTGTTTTTTTTAACTAACTGAAAATATTTGTGAGTGTATTAATATTTAGTTTTTTTTTAGATTTGCAGATAACGGCATTGGTCTCACCCTGGCAAGGTAAGAACTTATCTTTCTAACTCAGAACATTGTAAACCAATGGCAATTTTTTTAAAGCAAGGGATTGATTATGACATGTCATTATTCGAATCAATCTTTTTTTAATCCAACCTACAAATGCTGAGAATAGATTTCATTGAGAGACATTTTCATTTCAGTACATTAATAAGAAGAAGGCTAAATAAGCAAAAGAAGTGGATTTATAAAGTAATTTATTGTTTTTAACAGACTTAAACATACACAATCTAAGACATTTATCAGATTCATCTAAAATGCTGACAATAAAACATCAAAAGACACTTCTGACGAATACAAAAGCAAGAATTAAACATATAACCTGTTGCTTTTCTCAGGGAAACAACACTTTTTTTTGTAATTTTGCCGATCGTTCACAATCAATATGAAAGACATGACGACAGATAGATTTTTTAAATGGATTTTTTATGCATTCTGACTTGTAAATAAACATAAATAAAAGTTTGCTTACTGCTGACACATTGGAAATGCCACAATTCTATTTATGTATTTATTTATTTATTCATAAAACCCAATAAGTAACCATCCAAAAAGCACCAACAATACTCCATTTTTATATTTCATGATTTCAATATTAGTGATATTTTTATCATAAGCGCTCATGCAGACAAACTATTTATAGTCACTCAACTACAACACTACGACACTGACTACAACTCATGCAGACTTTATAAAAGACAAATAACATACTAAAACATCTCTTATTGTATATTGTCTGCTCTCACTGGGAGGCTGACTGTTAGGATGTTGGTATAGAGCGGTAACAAACCTGCACACACTGAATTTTAGAAGAAAGAAATGTTTCTATATTTTATCCGCACTGTAAGCCCCAGATATATATGTTGTGAAATGAGTTATTTACACTGACATATTTTGTAAATGTTTATTTACATACCTTAATTGTTCCCAATTGGTGTCTGTTACGCGGCATTAAAATAGTTGATTAAACACAACACAAGTCATCGTCATGGACCCACTTGCTGCAGAGGCAAACTCTCCAATCACGCCATTGTGAATTTACTGAGGAAGTTGTCAAACTGATACAATACAAAAACAATACCATTGTAAGTTAATACTAACACAAACATTCTTAAATGTGCTAACATATTAGCTAATGCTAACAACACTTGCTTCATTACATTACAATACAATGTACATATTTGCATGCACTCCTACAGACATCACACATGGGATGGTTTAATTAACTAAAAATGGTTTTATTTATATTGTAAAACTTACAAATGTTGTTTGGAGTGATAGATGAAGAATCCATACCAGTATAAACGCTATGGACGCACGCTCAACTACAAGTACCTTCTGCAAATCAAATCCAAACAAAATATACGTCTACTTCAGGGTATGACTGACCATTATTTTACATTGAACAAGTTAGGAACAGGTAGAGGGCGATGAGACTTGCATCATACAAAGACAAAGATTAAAACTTAGATAGACACAATTAAAAACCATAGGGTTTCATTGGGCTTGATTTACTAATATTTCAGATACCAAGTGCTAAACAGCATGTGCAATCTATAAAACAGTGTGTATTGCTATTGGGCGTGTTGCATGTGATCTTCAAAGGCATCTACAATAAAAACACTTTTATTAATTTTTTTACCACCAAAGGTGTTCTCATTGAAAAGGCTGCAGTTACCGGACTCAAGATGTGAAAAAATGCACACTCAAAGATATTTTTTTTCATGAAAGAAATATTTTATTGATATTTATTCTATGTGAAAAAATTGAACGTCATTAAAAAATACAAAAGGATATCAAAACACATCAAGTTAATTAGTTTTTATCAACCCCTTGAAACCTCTAGCAGCTGATGTTGCTGAAAAGATGATAAGTCTAATCTTCTTATTTCTGACCGTCCAAAATGTTGACACACACACACATACTTGCCAACCCTCCCGGATTTTCCGGCAGACTCCCGAAATTCAGCGCCTCTCCCGAAAACCTCCCGGGACAAATTTTCTCCTTAAATTCAGGCGGAGCTGGAGGCCACGCCCCCCTCCAGCTCCATGCGGACCTGAGTGACGTGTCGACAGCCTGTTTTCACGTCCGCTTTCCCACAATATAAACAGCGTTCTTGCCCAAAGACGTTATAACTGTAGAATGATCGAGGGCGAGTTCTTGGTTTCTTATGTGGGTTTATTGTTAGGCAGTTTCATTAACGTCCTCCCAGCGCGGTAACAACACACAACAACATCAGTCACGTTTTCGTCTACCGTAAAACAGTTCGTCTGCCGTAAACAGCAATGTTGTGACACTCTTAAACAGGACAATACTGCCATGTACTGTACATTGTGGGCCATGCTAGGGAGAGATGGAAGATTCCAGAATCTAGTGCATTTGATGAAAGCACTTTTGTGCGTGCCACACAGCAATGCATCATCAGAGAGGATATTCAGCATAGTTAGAAAAATAGTGACAGAGAATAGAATAGAACAATGAGTAGATATGTGTTATGTGAGTGTATATGTGTAAATAAATTAATACTGAAATTCAAGTATTTCTCTTTTATATATATATATATATATATATATATATATATATGTGTATGTAGGTGTGGGTAAAATCACAAGACTACTTCATCTCTACAGAACTGTTTCATGGGGGGTTCCCTCAATCATCAGGAGATGAAGTAGTCTTGTGATTTTTCCCACACCTACATATTGCGCTCTACCACGGTATCGAGCACTATTCTCTGGATAATCCAATCAAGACATATATATATATATATATATATATATATATATATATATATATATATATATATATATATATATATATATATATATATATATATATATAAAGACATGTACCTAGGGATAGGTTAATTGGCAACACTAAATTGGCCCTAGTGTGTGAATGTGAGTGTGAATGTTTTCTGTCTATCTGTGTTGGCCCTGCGATGAGGTGGCGACTTGTCCAGGGTGTACACCGCCTTCCGCCCGACTGTAGCTGAGATAGGCGCCAGCGCCTCGCGCAACCCCGAAAGGGAATAAGCGGTAGAAAATGGATGGATGGATGGATATATATAATAAAATAAATATATACATATATATAGCTGGAATTCACTGAGAGTCAAGTATTTCATATATACAGTATATATGAAATACTTGACTTTGACTTCTAGCTGTAAATATACTCCACCCCTCTTAACCACGCCCCTGCTCCAACCACGCCAAACCCCCACCTCCCCCCACCCTCACCACCACCACCACCCCACACACACACACCACCCCCCACCTCCCGAAATCGGAGGTCTCAAGGTTGGCAAGTATGCACACACACACACATAGGATTCTCAAGCACTGATCCTGCAGCTATGTGTGCAACAGTCAGTTTGCACGTCCTTCTCACAGGTACTAAATAAAACACAAAATAGTGCTCGTAAAACGGTGATGAGTGTTGATAATTCACGTTGCGCGTGCTAAATAATTATATTTGCATTTTCTCCTCCCAGTATTGTGGCCGTTTTAATGATGAGCATCCATTCATCCATTATATACCACTTGTCCCTATCTATATTTAGCATATTAATGAAGACAGAGACGCAAAATGGATTGCATGCCTTAATATGCTGATTTAACACAGGCATTCACTTTTGCACTCATTTAGTAGATCACCTTTGTGTGTGCTACATGCACATGTTTTAGTATTAAATCAGTACTAACATTTTATTTTGTATCAAATCAGGCTGATAATGCGCTAAATATGGTTGTAATCAATTGCAATTAACACAATAATTCGACACCCTGACATTATCTATCTACTGTGTGTAATGTAAAACACCCCTCTTTATTGTCTTTGCAGCCTGTGTGGGTAGTTGGAAAATACCTTGTAAGGAGCTCAAGGTGCAATGGTAAACAGCTTTTTGAAGCAGTGTGAAAAGTAATTTAAGAGCTGTCCCCGAGGTGGGAATTATTCAGAAGTCTATAGGCTTGATGCATACTGATGATCCAACGGATCACACACCCACATCACTTCATCATGCAAGATATTAAGAGCATGCTTTGGTGAGACAGAGCTGATGGACTTCCTTGATCTGGTGGTATATCTCCAGGAATACATTTCCGTAACATTGTACATATTTACAGTAAATATAACAGTGAACTGTACACAAAAGGCAGAACTATTCAGATTTTTTCATAGGTGAAGTTGAGTATTAAAAAAATAATAATTTCAGGATTTCCTTTGCCTGGAAATGCTTATTGGCTTCAAACTCACATTTATAGCTTGGCCTGTCAAATTTAACGCATGTGGCTCAGTTGGTAGAGCGGCCGTTCCAGCAGCCTTAGGGTTCCTGGTTCGGTCCCCAGTCCCGTCCGTTGTGTCCTTGGGCAAGACACTTCACCCTTGCTCCTGATGGGTCGTGGTTAAGGCATTGCATGGCAGCTCCCGCCATCCGTGTGTGAGTGGGTGAATGTGGAAATGGTATCAAAGCGCTTTGCGTACCTTGAAGGTTGAAAAGTATAACCCATTAACCATTAACTAATTAATCACAAATAATGATCACAATTATGACCTGTATGTACAAACGAAGGTAAATCTAACATTTTATTTTGAGCGTACATGCTCTCTTACGTTAACCGCGGATGGTTACCTAAAAAGGCAGCGCGGGTTTTTATGTGGTCACAGGTTAGTGATCAGGTCAATGCATAGTCAGTGCAAGGATGATTGAGGAAACTCTGACTGTTGTGCGTTCTGGAAAATGGTACTTTAAAATACACCCTGACAGGGTTTTAGATAGAACTGTTCCCAAATGTTGAGGAAATAAATAACAATAAAACATCTGAAACTGGGTAAATACTCAAGTACACTATGGCTAGTCATGACCAGCCATAGTGCAGAGAAGACAGAACCTGGAGACACTCTTCCGGCGTTTGGTAAAAGAAGGTAAAAGTAATTGTCAGTCACGGTAGGAAAGTTGTGACAGGGGTAACTGGGATTATTTTGAAAACTGAGAAAAATACCACTGTTATTTCCATCATTGCTTGTCACATTTTTACACTTGTACCGTCACTCGTGGTTCTATTAGACATACTTGTATTTCTTTTTTCTCTCTCTGTGTGCAGTGGAGGGACGTTTCCGGATGATGACGGCTCTCGTCAGCAAGTGAGAAATTCTGTGTTTGTTGGTGAAAGTGGCAATCACGGGATGCAGCTCTCTGACAACAGTGTGTGGGGCCCGGGCGGCGCTGACCTCACTGGCAGGACTCTCCCGCGGGGCATGTGAGTAAGCTAAAATGTGTCGTTTGAACTCAAGTCCCTGAGTGACTTACACAGTTAGAAGTGGTTGTCATGAGAAAGAAACACCACCAAAGGCTTCCTTATTGTCAGTTGTCTGATCTGTCATTCACAAGTTGCAGACATTCTTAGTGTATGTTTTATGCTTAGCCTTTGTCCGTCTTCAACATTAATTTATGTTCTACACATTTACTTCACCTTTAAGAGGATTTTTGAACTGTTGAAAGTGATCTACAGCGGTATTTTGTTTGGTAAATGAGAGATGATGAGGGATTATTAGCACTCTTCAACATCTCTTTCATGTAAATGTCACTTCTTTGCTAGGTTGACGTTGTAAATAAAAATCTGCTCTTAATTACTTAACCCTGCATAATTAAAGGATGAATGAATATACAAATGCATGTAAACTAAAAAGTGATGACGCCGGTGTGTTGCTAAATGTGTATATATCGTATTTTTCGGAGTATAAGTCGCTCCGGAGTATAAGTCGCACCTGCCGAAAGTGCATAATAAAGACGGAAAAAAACTAATATAAGTCGCACTGGAGTATAACTCGCATTTTTTGGGAAAATGTATTTGATAAAACCCAACACCGAGAATAGACATTTGAAAGACAATTTAAAATAAATAAAGAATAGTGAACAACAGGCTGAATAAGTGTACGTTATATGACGCATAAATAACCAACTGAGAAGGTGCCTGGTATGTTAACGTAACATATTATGGTAAGAGTCATTCAAATAACTATAACATATAGAACATGCTATACGTTAACCAAACAATCTGTCATTCCTAATCGATAAATCCCATGAAATCTTATACGTCTAGTCTCTTACGTGAATGAGCTAAATAATATTATTTGATATTTTACGGTGATGTGTTAATAATTTCACACATAAGTCGCTCCTTAGTATGTCGCACCCCTGGCCAAACTATGAAAAAAACTGCGATTTATAGTCCGAAAAATACGGTAGTAACAAACACATTTGTAAGAGCGTGTAATTTTTACGTATTTTGTTCCTTTTAAGCATACTGCAGTCCATTAATTTTACAGATATATCTACACGTTCGCTATTATATTCAACAACAACAACACTACGACCCATGCAGACTTCATGAAAAAACAACAAACATAATCAAAACGATCACCAACTCTACAATGTCAGCTCTTTAAAAACCTCCATCAACGCTGTACGTATATATCAATGTACCATATTTTTCGGAGTTTAAGTCGCTCCGGCGTATAAGTCGCACCTGCCGAAAATGCATGATAAAGACGGAAAAAACAAATATAAGTCGCACTGGAGTATAACCCGCATTTTTGGGGAAAATTTATTTGATAAAACCCAACACCAAGAATACACATTTGAAAGGCAATTTAAAATAAATAAAGAATAGTGAACAGCAGGCTGAATAAGTGTACGTTATATGACGCATAAATAACCAACTGAGAAGGTGCCTGGTATGTTAACGTAACATATTATGGTAAGAGTCATTCAAATAACTATAACATATAGAACATGCTATACGTTTACCAAACAATCCGTCACTCCTAATCGATAAATCCGATGAAATCGTATACGTCTAGTCTCTTACGTGAATGAGCTAAATAATATTATTTGATATTTTACGGTAATGCGTTAATAATTTCACACATAAGTCGCTCCTGAGTATAAGTCGTACCCCTGGCCAAACTATGAAAAAAACTGCCACTTATAGTCCGAAAAATACGGTACTACATTACCTGTTTGAGCTATAAAGAGTTGATGTATTGTTGCATGTTGCTATTGCTGTTACCAAAAATACAAAAGGGGCATTGCAAGGGAGGAAGAGACAGGAATTGTTAAAAATGAGACCGCTACACTGCTTAGTAATCATTGCTTATTTCATAGGAGCACATCCTTTCACACATGGGCTCCACCCCCCCTGAAATATTCTTAAGCCCCCCCTAAATAATTTGGTGTGATTTATTTTATTTTATTTTTTTTATAATAAAAGTGCAGACAAAATCAATATAAATATGCAGGAATATGAATTTCAATAAATAATAATCCAACCTGTCATTATTCACTATATGATCATAAATCAAGGTAGAAACCAATGTTTCCTCTAAGGCAGTGGTTCTCAACCTTTTTTTCAGTGATTTACCCCCTGTGAACATTTTTCTAATTCAAGTACCCCCTAATCAGAGCAAAGCATTTTTGGTTGAAAAAAAGAGATAAAAAAGTAAAATACAGCACTATGTCATCAGTTTCTGATTTATTAAATTGTACAACAGTGCAAAATATTGCTCATTTGTAGTGGTCTTTCTTGAACTATTTGGAAAAAAAGATATAAAAATAACAAAAAACTTGTTGAAAAATAAACAAGTGATTCAATTATAAATAAAGATTTCTACACATAGAAGTAATCATCAACTTAAAGTGCCCTCTTTGGGGATTGTAATAGACATCCATCAGGATTCATAAACTTAATTCTAAACATTTCTTCACAAAAAAACATCAATATTTATGGAACATGTCCACAAAAAAATCTAGCTGTCAACACTGAATATTGCATTGTTGCATTTCTTTTCACGGTATATTCAATAAATATATTTATAAAGGATTTTTGAATTGTTGCTATTTTTAGAATATTTTTTAAAAATCTCACGTACCCCTTGGCATACCTTCAAGTACCCCCAGGGGTACGCGTACCCCCATTTGAGAACCACTGCTCTAAGGTGCACACCGGCACAATTGCGCACTGCCAATGCATCCTTTACGCACAGCTAATCTATGCTACACACACAATCAAATCCCAATTGAACTATTAGCAAAATAAACACATAATTTGTTCTGTAGTATTTTGCAATGCAACTCTGTGAGTGACAAGTGACAACAATAGGCCAGAACAGATAAAACAATGTTCGTCAACACTCTTCAATCAATGCAGTGCTTCTCAAATATTTTCTGGTACCTCTATTTGAGAAAGACTGAATTAATGTAACCTCTGTCGATATGCTTTAAAGAAGACAGAAAGTCCATCGGATTCGTTGAGAAAAACTGTTAATTGTAGGCCGTAACCTAACGAAAAACGTAAGAAAAAACTTCTATCAAGCAAAACTGGTAATTTTTTGTGACTTTCACTATTTTTACGTTCAGCTTTCTTTTCTTTGACACACTGCTTTTAGAAGAGTCTGCCTCAAGCTTCGAGGACATCATAATTAGAAAAAAGTTCACTACAAAAACAAGAGTGACCATTCTTACTCTAATGTCGCAACTGTGTATTATTCTGCAGAACTTTTGGAACTTGTTTTCAGGGATTTTATACAGTATTAACAATTAATAGAATGGTTTCGTAACTACAAAACATCAGTACACGAAATATGGAAAAATATAGCTTGGGATAGCTTGTCAACAAACTGTAACAATGTTTAACAATGTTTGAAATTGTTAACCAAAAAAAAATTTGCAACATAAATGTCTGAGATGCTGTGTTTGCTTGTTGCTCTGCAGTGATTTCCCAATCCGGGGCATGCAGATCTACGATGGACCCATCAACGTGCAAAACTGTACGTTTCGTAAATACGTTGCTCTGGAGGGACGGCACAGTAGTGCTTTTGGTTTTCGACTCAACAACTCGTGGCAGAGTTGCCCCAACAATAATGTGACAGACATCACCTTCGATCACGTACCTGTGAGTGAGCATGTGTGTGTGTGTGTGTGCGCGCATGCGTCATTATTTTGCAAGTAGATTGAGGGCACCAAATTTCATGTTATATAGTAAAAAAAACAAAAAAAACATCTAATTCCACAATCAAGTTGTATGTTATATTAGAATCGGAAAACAAGCTTAATTACTATTTGACACCAAATTTGGAATTTAAGTTACTACTAAGTAATTCATATTTAGGAATGGGTACTGAATTTGGTACCCACCAAATTATGTCTCTACAAACTTAAAACCGATTCACATAAAATCAAACAATACCATATTTCGATACCTTTGCTACAAGTGATGTCAGGTCTATTTTGCAGACTCTGCACCTGCTCGAGCACTTGTCAGGTAGAAAAGTACTCTGAGCGAACTCAGCTAGACTGCCTCTAAGAAATGTTACATTTTCTATGCCAATAAAGCAAGCCTGCCTGATAGAAAGGGCTCAAAAAGAATGCTACACCTTTGTGCTAGCTCGATGCTCTTTTACTTTAGATGTGCCATATACTTGCTACTGATTAGCATTAGAGATTTTACATGGCAATTTTAACACCTCCAAATTTGGTAATGACAACTACAACTAAGATGCACGTTATACTCAAACAGCTGGTGTGTAATAAGTACAATACTTACAGTATTAATACTTTTATGACTCAACAAAAGACTGGCACATTCAATTTACTTAACTAAGACTACTTGCTGAAGGCAGAAACACACCAAGGACAGATTACAATGCATGCATACTTGCTTTGATACCTTAAAGGGGACCTATTATGCGGAACGAACGTCTCTTAGCTATTGGTACCTGTTTTTGTGCAAAAGTTCTGAAAACTTGAAACCAAAGTATACAGGCATTGTAGAGATGTTTATAAAACAATCTTTCCTTCATATTCCCGCCGAAAGAGCTGTTTGGAATTTTCCCAATCTGTGACGTTTTCCCAATTGGTGACGTCAGTGGATATCTCCATACACTGTTTGGTAAAGTTTTACCCAAAGAGCTTTGTGCGGGTCTACCATGGTAGTTTGACGTTGTGTTCAATAAGTTCCTTATTTTTTGTAAAACTCCTGCTGTGGGGCAGACTGGTTGGTACATGCACATGCATCCGCCGCTGTTGCCATTTCTAATAAAAAAGTAGCGCATTGTTCCTTGTGGGAGCGCAAAAAATTGTAACAAAGATGACGGAGAGAAAACGCTGTCGAAGTAGAGCCACGTAAAAAAGACCGCCGACAAAACGGAGACGGTTAGAAAGCGGCTTGAAGAAGGTCTGTAAAACCATAGGAAGTGTCTTAAATGTAGAAAAAATTGATTGGGTTATTAAAGGGGAACATTTTCACAATTTCAGAAGGGTTAAAACCAATAAAAATAAGTTCCCAGTGGCTTATTTTATTTTTCGAAGTTTTTTTCGAAATTTTACCCATCCTGGAATATCCCGAAAAAAGCCTTTAAAGTGCCTGATTTTCGCTATCTGTGAAGCCCTCGTCCATTTTCCTGTGACGTCATCCAGTGATATACATGCTATCCAGGCGGATAGCAAAGCAAGATATAGCGACATTAGCTCGGATTCAGACTCGGATTTCAGCGGCTTAAGCGATTCAACAGATTACGCATGTATTGAAACGGATGGTTGGAGTATGGAGGCAGATAGCGAAAACGAAATTGAAGAAGAAACTGAAGCTATTGAGCAAATAGCTATTGACGCTATTCGGCCATGTCTGCCTTAGCATTGCCGGTAAAATGTACAGACCAAACGATCGAGACTTTCGCATCTTGTGACACTGGATCAACTTAAATCTGTCGATTGGTAAGTGTTTGTTTGGCATTAAATGTGGGTGGAGGGAAACACTGGATGCAAATATAGCTACAAATGTACATACAGCTAGCCTAAACAGCATGTTAGCATCGATTAGCTGGCAGTCGTGCCGTGACCAAATATGTCTGATTAGCACATAAGTCAATAACATCAACAAAACTCACCTTTGTGATTTCGTTGACTTTATCATTGGAAATGCATCTGCAGGTTATCCATACATCTCTGTGCCATGTCTGTCTTAGCATCGCCGGTAAACTGTGCAGATTAAACGATCGGGACTTTCGCATCTTGTGACACAGGAGCAACTTAAATCCGTCGATTGGTAAGTGTTTGTTTGGCATTAAATGTGGGTGGAGAGAAATGCTGGATGCAAATATAGCTACAAATGTACATACAGCTAGTCTAAATAGCATGTTAGCATTAATTAGCATGCCGTGCTAATCGATGCACATTCTACGTAAATCAACTTGAATCCGTCCCTGAACGTGTTGATACACCCTCCGACAACACAGCGACGAGGCATGATGTCTCCAACGTACGGAAAACAGTCGAAAAAACAGGAAAATAACAGAGCTGATTTGACTCTATGTTTATAATGTGTTTGAGAAAATGGCGGTTGACTACCTAGGTGACATCCCGTTGTGACGTCATTGCTCCGAGAGCAAATAATAGAAAGGCGTTTAATTCGCCAAAATTCACCCATTTAGAGTTCGGAAATCGGTTAAAAAAATATATGGTCTTTTTTCTGCAACATCAAGGTATATGTTGACGCTAACATAGGTCTGGTGATAATGTTCCCCTTTAAACAAAAATAACATCTATTACCACATGAACACACTCAAAAGTAATGAAAATTGGTGACGTTGAATACCTGTTTCGATTACCAGGAGTTTGTACAGAATTGGTTCAAATGTGAAAGGTGCCCATCCCTATTTATGATGTATTTTAGCAATAGAATGTAATTATTTGTTTGTACATTGCAATTATTTTACTTAGAATTGCTTTCATAAAAATGCATGAGTCAGGTTTAAAGTGGCGCAGCATCATGATGTTTTTTAGAGATGTTGTATGCATTTAAAAGGGACTTGGTTGCTTAAAACCAGTGAAACTAAGTCTGAATCAATGGCGACACCAAGCAGTGCAAGCTCTCTGTGCCTCCCACAGATGACCTCTCGTGTGTTTTTTGGGGAGCCTGGTCCGTGGTTTAATAGGATGCAGATGGACGGAGACAAGACCACCATTTTCCACGATATTGACGGCTCAGTTAGTGAGTATCCTGGTGCTTACCTGGTGAAGCAGGACAACTGGCTGGTCCGCCATCCCGACTGCATTGATGTGCCTGACTGGAGGGCTGCCATCTGCAGTGGCCACTATGCACAGGTAAATTAATGGATTGTTGTTCATTTACTAACACAGATGCTGTTTTATTTGTTGTGCTAATGCATAGTGTACATGTGTTATTAAAAAGTATGACTTTCAAGGGGTAGTATAAGGCAAAGCTAACTTTTCTTCCCTGCTTGTACCCTTTTGTGTATTAGGGATACCCGTAAGTCCAGAGAAGTTAAAATAACACTATGATGGAAATATTTATAGAATAATATTGTCTTCTTCCAAAATTGCTCCAAACAGGCCGTTTGGAATTTGAGACTTTAGTGATGTATTTGACCTTTGTTACGTCAGCGAATATCTCCATTTATGGTGGAGGTTTACCCGCCATTTTTATTTAGCTGTAGGCCAAAGTTGTAGTCAATAATTTCCTTCTTTTTCTCTATCTTCGTTTTGTGGGGCATGTACATGTACTGCATATGCATGCCAAAATCCCTGGTTGTTCTAAATAAATGTAGCACATAGTTCTAACTTATATCTGTCAATAGACTCAATATGGACGCAGTCAAAGGGGGCTGTGCCTGGTGGAGGGCTTTGGCACATACGTAAGACCGCCTACAAAATGGCACATCCTGAAAAGACAGTCAGAAAGAAGCTTTTAGACGGTCTGTAAAAGTAAATCTATGCAAAATGTTGACCAAAGGACCACCATTACATGTAATGTAGAGTAAAAGGCAGTTTTGAATGGAGAAAATGAATCATAATATGACCCCTTTCAAACAGTCCCATTTTGGGTTAGTTAGAAAGCTTAAACATACAATAAATGTACAGTGATGACTCAGCTTTCATACGCCCGGTTTTAAGCATAATGTGCACCACAAATATGTATCGGTTTTCATACAGTGTCTTAGCTGTAGCATACAGTAATAGTCCAATCAAAGTCAACGAGAGCCTTAAAGTTCATGTTTCCAGAGTGTTAGTGAATGCACCACACTGCTAAAGTAGGGCCTGACAAATGTAACGTGTTGTACCGTAAAGCTGTCTCGTGCATTCGTGGGATTGCATCAGTTGCAAACAATGTTGTGTGAATGTGCAGTCGTCGTTTGTGCTTTTTTGGATATAACGCGGGTACCAGCACTTTAAAGATGGTGAGAAACACTATTGAATTCAAGCAATAACTCTCCCCGTCCTCCCTTACTGATAAGCGTCTTTAATAAAAGGTAGTGATGTTAAATTTATGGGGGAAATTGTTGGTTTTCATATGCTTTGCTTTTTAACTGAACCTTTGGGACAAATTACTTGGAAAAAAAACAATTTAAAGTGTACTTTTAAATTGTGACATTCCACTAAAGAAATAGTCTGAATGGGATTAAAGTCAGCCCAGCAACTCCTTGGCTATTTGCTCCTGCAGATCTACGTCCAGACACGTAACCCTGCCAACCTGAACATGCACATAGTGAGAGACGAGTACCCCGATCGTCCCCTGACCCTAGAGGGCGCTCTGGGAAAGCGAAAACACTATCAGCAGTTTCAGCCAGTGATCACCTTGGCAAAAGGCTACACCATCCACTGGGACCAAGCTGCACCTGCTGAGGTCACCATCTGGATCATCAACTTTAACAAGTCAGTGGTAATACAAATGAACGATCATCAGATTTAATGCTGGGAAGAAATCACCAGCCAAATGCACACTGGACGCAATGTGTACGCAGAAGTGTGGTAATAAGAATGTAATATTGTTTTCGGGATTTAAATCGTTTGAACAATTATTTTTGTCGTGTGAAATCTTCTTCAATGAGTTTTTAAAAAATTCAGTTTCAAATTATTTGGAATTTACTGTAATACACAGAGTCCAAGTGCGTTACAGCCAGACTTTTACAGCCATCATGAACCTGTCACGTTAAAAGAAAACTGCCCACAAGCCCATCAATGGAATGAACCAGACAGTTTAAATACGTATGTCAAATTGAGCAAGCTTACTTTTTTAGCTAAGTTTTCAGCCATACCCCTATGAGTCGTATAGTTTAATTTATTCCAACCAATAAAACATGCTTTTAATATTTCAATATTCATACTGCGTTTCAGTACAGTTTCCGGTCATTGACATTCTAACCATTTTAAAGTCAAACAATTTCTACCATTTGTTCTACATTCTAATAGCGTTTCAGTTGAGCGTCAACTTTTCAATATTCAAACCATTCCTAAATTTGAAATATGTTCCTCATTCGTTATACATTCATTCTTTCCTCATTTCAGTTCAGCTTCACCATTGGGGCAATTACACGCATTTTCTATGGAAATTGCTTCAGCTTGTTTCAAGAGCTTTTTGCTGTTAAACATAGGTTTTGAAAACAGAGTTCTATTAAGTCCACAGGATTCAGCTGTTACTGGACTTACTCTTGAAATATGGCAAGCCTCTCAGTGTTTTTTTTTTAGCAGCTCATGACCTCGCACAATGGAGAGCAAGGCAATTAACTATAGCACCATCTGCTGTTCACAATGAGTTATAGCAGGAATCATGCTGTCATTCGTGTTAAGGAAAGAATACGGTTAGACATGTGAATATATTGCATTTTATCCTTCAATATTCAATGTGAACTATGACATTTATAAATAACCTTATGAACCTCGGGGATCAGGTTAGAATTTAAAATTGTTGGCTTTGTGTTGACTTTTAGAACACAAGCATTCCCCAACCACAAAGTAACAATTTCTCAACACTATCATTTTAAACGGTTGTAAAAAAAAACATTTTAATTGCTCTGGATCCATTCTTATTTTGTTCATTTGTTTTATCTCTAGAAAAGACTGGATCGATGTAGGCATCTGCTACCCCCAAGGCACCACTTTTGTCATCATCTCTGACATCCACAATCGCCTAACAAAACAGACCCGCAAGACCGGAGTCTTCATGAGGACCATGCAGCGGGAGAAGATCAACCAGTCACACCTGACCAGAGGCTATTACTACTGGGAGGAAGAATCCGGGTCAGTCACACACACACACAAACAGAAGAATCCAGATCAGACACACACACACACACACTCACACTCTCAATTCAAAAATGTATTTTTGTATATTTTTAAGTGTTGCGCTTGCCCTGCTTTTCACTAAAGTAGAAAAACAATAAAGGTTACCAAAGTTAAATAAAAAAATAATCTACGAATGCTAAACATTTTATTCCGGCAGTTGCAGTTGGGACAAAGGTCAATCTATGAAAAAGATAGGGATGTTCCTTCCAATCAAGGTTTTTTGCTGTCATTCCCATACCAAACATGTATTAACTGTTGAACGACTGAAGCTCTACATAAAACACACCACACTGTGTATAAACATACACAGTTAGCAGTTTAAGCGCCTCTATCAGCCAGCCAAGTGACCGGAAATAAATGACCTATCAGCCAGTGGGGATTGGTTTTTGTGGTTAGCATTGAAAAGTATTAATAGACAATGGCCAATGATGGATCTTTTCACGAAATTACTCGATACTAATAGACACATCTCGAGGTAAACAAGGTTGTAAAATCAGTCTCGGAATGTGTAAAAAAGCTGATCGATAGCACAGAATAAGGCTGGAAAAACAACACTTACAAGGAATGGAGTAACAAGGCAGCCCAGAAAGACGCTGGAGAGACAAGCAAAATCTACTAGTTATGAAGGGTGGACAATGACTGAACATACAGAACCAAGATGCAGCCAGGAAGTACTAAGCAAACAAGAAAGTAGTGAAACAAAATAGAAAACTCATACAAAAACGGGAATCCATGAATGTTCATCTTGCATCTTTCTGGTATGAATGCAAGGCTAATATATAATGTTAAATGCCTACTGAAATGAGATGTTCTTATTTGAACGGGAATAGCAGGTCCATTTTATGTGTCATACTTGATCATTTCACGATATTGACATATTTTTGCTGAAAGGATTTAGTAGAGAACATCCACGATAACGTTTGCAACTTTCGGTGCTAAGAGAAAAGCCCTGCCTCTACCGGAAGTCGCAGACAATGACGTCACATGTCTGATGGCTCCTCACATATTCCCATTGATTTTAATGGGAGCCTCCAACAACAACGGCTATTCGGACCGACAAAACAACAATTAATATGAGCGAGGATGAAAGATTTGTGTTTGAGGATATTGATAGCGACGGACTAGAAGAAAAAAAAAAATGTGATTGCATTGAGACGGATTCATATGTTTTTAGAGACATTTACTAGGATAATTCTGGGAAATCCCTTATGTTTCTATTGTGTTGCTAGTGTTTTAGTGAGTTTAACAGTAACTTATAGTCGGAAGGGTTTGTCCACGGGTGTGTTGACGCGCAGTGTCTCAGGGAAGTCTACGGCAGCTTTATGGACGGCACAAGCTCAGCTGATATCCGGTAAGAAGCGACTTTTTACCACAATTTTCTCACCGAAACCTGCTGGTTGACATTCAGTTGGGATCCATGTTCGCTCTGATCCATAGTAAAGTTTCACCTCTGTGTATTTTAAACAAGGAATCACTGTGTGTTTGTGCGGCTAAAGGCTAAAGCTTCCCAACTCCATTTTTCTACTTTGACGTCTCCATTTTTTAATTGAACAAATTGCAAAGGATTCAGCAACACAGATCTCCAAAATACTGTGTAATTATGCCGTTAAAGCAGACGACTATTACCTGTGTGTGTGCGCGGCGCTCATATTCCTAACAGCCCGTGATGTCAAGCGGACACGTCATCATTACGCGACGTTTTCAAGAAAAAACTCCCGGGAAATTTAAAATTGCAATTTAGTAAACTAAAAAGGCCGTATTGGCATGTGTTGCAATGTTAATATTTCATCAATGATATATAAACTATCAGATTACGTGGTGGGTAGTAGTGGGTTTCACTAAAACTTTAATGGCTGATTTCATCCACCTGCTTCGTTTCTCCGCCTTTGGTTTTCAGACAAAGCTGCCTGCAAACAGAGCAGTGGCCAGGAAACGCCAGTAATCAGAAACTGACCAAATTAAGAGTTAGTTGGGACGTAGACAATAATAGTTATATTGGCTTCATACACAAAACATTACAGTATTCCAGGCTAAAACACCTAAGTACAATATATAACAAGACACTTTGTTAAGTTAAGAACTGTTCTAATTGATATACTCGATAGATTTATTGAATTATAACAAAATAGTCCGTTAGGGGTGTCCAAAGTCAGACTTTCAAATCAAAACCAAATGTTTTTCCAAAATACATTGATCTCATGTTACATCTTGTGTGTTGCAAACTAACGAAACGCTGACTGATCATGTGATCATGTGGTGCTTGCAGGCTGCTCTTCCTGAAAGTGCAGGCTCATAATGACAGGGATCAGTTTGCCTTCTGCTCCCTCAAAGGATGTGAGAGGGTGAAGATCACGGCTGTCATCCCTAAAGGAAGTCCACCCAGCAACTGCATGGCTCGGGCCTATCCAAGACACGCCGAGCTGCCTGTTGTGGATGTTCCGATGCCCAGGAAGATCCCCAATGACAAACTGGTGAGAGATCACAAAGGAATCCATTTCATTCTCAGACAAGTATTAGTACTACAAGGAAATCTTATGAAACAATTGTATAAGACATAAGATAATCAGTCATTTGCCTATTTGGTTAGAGGAGGGGAAATTGGACAACTAACAGCCCGATCGTCCAACTCTTATGAGCTTGAATATCCTGGCAAATAATGACATTTTTGCAAAAACTGAATAATAAATTGAACGCCAGCAGTCCAAAATGAGCGAAAGGATTGTATTTACATGATTTAAGATAAATGTGGGATCAAAAATTGTATTTTCAAAGGCACGTTTTTGGTCACAAGTAACATGTCATTTTTTTGTGTTGTTTTGACAAGGGAACCTCTGAATTGTTTTTTTTTACTATTAATATTCTTTACTATTACTACTATTATTATTTTGGCAAATAAATCACTTTTTGAAGAATTTTAATATACTATAAACTAAAAACTTGGTGTCTTGCCAAAATTGTACATTATAATGTCAATCATCCATAGTGGTTTGCAGGTGCCATTTTGAGGTTTGGGGGGATTCGGCTCATCTGCAGTTTTGTTTTTGTCCTGTGTAATATTCTAATGTGGGATTTATCAAGTTTTGTATGTAGAAAATATCACGGGCCACCCTTTGGACAATCCTGCCTGACAGTTGATTTCAAAGAAACATTTTTTAACTACCTCAGCTCTATTAAGTTGTCATGTGTGAGTCTTCTCTCAGATGTCAACAGTCTTGTTTGTTGTGTTGAGCGCTAATTGGTGGTTTGTTTTTTTGCAGCACTCAGCAGAGCACTTACTGGAGGTTAAAATGGAGTCCTATAATACTCGCTTCTTTCACATCAAGGAGGACTTTGCTTTTACTGAGGTACCTTTACTCAACCATTTTCTCCCCCTCACACCCGTTAAGACAGGTGGGCCCAATCTTTTATGACCAAATATTTACAAACCCCGTTTCCATATGAGTTGAGAAATTGTGTTAGATGTAAATATAAACGGAATACAATGATTTTCAAATCATTTTCAACCCATATTCAGTTGAATATGCTACAAAGACAACATATTTGATGTTAAAACTGATAAACATTTTTTTTTTTCAAGTAATCATTAACTTTAGAATTTGATGCCAGCAACAAGTGACAAAGAAGTTGGGAAAGGTAGCAATAAATACTAATAAAGTTGAGGAATGCTCATCAAACACTTATACGGAACATCCCACAGGTGTGCAGGCTAATTGTGAACAGGTGGGTGCCATGATTGGGTATAAAAGCAGTTTCCATGAAATGCTAAGTAATTCACAAACAAGGATGGGGCGAGGGTCACCAATTTGTAAGCAAATTGTCAAACAGTTTAAGAACAACATTTCTCAATGAGCTATTGCAAGGAATTTAGGGATTTTACCATCTACGGCCCGTAAAATCATCAAAAGGTTCAGAGAATCTGGAGAAATCACTGCATGTAAGCGATGATATTACGGACTTTTGACCCCTCAGGCGGTACTGCATTTAAAACCGACATCAGTGTGTAAAGGATATCACCACATGGGCTCAGAAACACTTAATAAAACCACTTTCAGTAACTACAGTTGGTTGCTACATCTGTAAGTGCTAGTTAAAAATCGACTATGCAAAGCGAAAGCCATTTATCAACAACACAGGGGAACGCCGCCGGCTTCGCTGGGCCCGAGATCATCTAAGATGGACTGATGCAAAGTGGAAAAGTGTTCTGTGGTCTGACGAGTCCACATTTCAAATTATATTTGGAAACTGTGGACGTGGTGTCCTCCGGAACAAAGAGGAAAATAACCATCCGGATTGTTATAGGCTCAAAGTTCAAAAACCAGCATCTGTGATGGTATGGGGGTGTATTAGTGGCCAAAGCATGGGTAACTTACACATCTGTGAAGGCACCATTGATGCTGAATGGTCCATACAGGTTTTGGAGCAAGAAATGTTGTCATTCAAGCAACGTTATCATTGACGCCCCTGCTTATTTCAGCAAAACAATGCCAAGCTATGTGCTACAACAGCGTGGCTTCATAGTAAAAGAGTGCGGGTACTTTCCTGGCCCGCCTGCAGTCCAGACCTGTCTCCCATCGAAAATGTGTGGCGGATTATGAAGCGTAAAATACTACAGCGGAGATCCCGGACTGTTGAACAACTTTAGCTGTACATCAAGCAAGAATGGGAAAGAATTCCACTTTCAAAGCTTCAACAATTATTTTCTTCAGTTTCCAAACATTTATTGAGTGTTGTTAAAAGAAAAGGTGATGTAACACAGTGGTCAACATGCCATTTCCCAGCCATGAAATTCTAAGTTAATTATTATTTGCACAAAAAAATTTTTTTTATGAGTTTGAACATCAAATATCTTGTCTTTGTAGTGCATTCAATTGAATATGGGTTGAAAACGATTTGCAAATCATTGTATTTCGTTTATATTTACAGCTAACACAATTTCCCAACTCATATGGAAACGGGGTTTGTACTTTCCAAGTTACCAACCTCCCGAGTTTTAACCAGCCCAGCGTCAATGTCGCAAAGCCACACACATCTTTACCCTCACCCTGCAACTCTTCATACATTGAGCTCGCCAGTGAGATCAGTGAGGAAAGATACATCTAAAAGCCACTGGTTGTCCTGTATCTTTGTATGGTAATCCACATGATTTGAAAGCTTCAGGATGTTTTGGATTTCAGGCAACAGCTCTGTAATTCTGACAGATAATTTACCTCTGCTTTACAACCTTACATCCGCGTGATCTGCAGATCTTTGTGCTCAACATCATTCTTCTCCAAGTGAGCATGGAAAAGCCTACTCTGACAATTCCTGGTCCGAACTATAAACTCAATCTTCACCGTAGGGCTGGGCGATATATCGATATACGCGATATGTCGCGGGTTTGTCTCTGTGCGATATAGAAAATGACTATATCGTGAGTATACGTTCTCATGCAGTTCTCACACAGTTGCTTTTAGCTGCGGGCATTACACTACAGGCTCTTCTCGCTCTTTCCTGTCTCTCCTTCTCACAGACAAGCGCACTTTCTTACACACGTCACATACTGTCACGTCATACGTCACATACGTATACGCCCCCGGGGAGCAGAGAGGTAGCAGCATGGGTAACATTAGCTGTGATGCTAGCGGAGCCGTGCGAGTGGTAATACGAGAGAAAGAAGGTGCGAATGTAGGAAGAATTAATTCCCGAGAAAAACAGCTAAGGGTCCGCCGTCTGGCGGTAGTTTGGCTTCAAGTGGGAATATGTCGAACAAACAACCGTAATCTGTCAAGTGTGGGCCAACAGCGTTGGTATAAAAAGTATCATTATTGCTAATATGTAGCATCATTTGAAAAGTCACCTGCTAGAGAATGAAGAGTGCTTGAAACTCCTCCTGTCAACATCTCCATTCGGTGCCACACGCCCACACCATCAAAATGATGAGGCAAACATTTACAACAGAAATTAATAACGTCCGTAGTAACCTACCACATAGCGAAGGACGAACACTATTTGATTTCCTATTATGCAGCTCAATTTTATTTGACACTTAAAATGTCTCTGATAATCTTGCACTTTCTGTTTTGGAAATGACATGAACATTTGTGCCACTGCTTAACAACTGTTTTATAAATACTGTTTTGGTCATTTGACTTAGTTGTGATTTCTTTCTCTGCATGAAAGTTTAAAATTAGCAAATATTAATGCATTATGAACGATAATGTTATAATGTAGACACAGAATCATCATATTGCTGTGATTATATGTATCAAGTGTTAATTCAAGGCCAAGGCAAAATATCGAGATATACTGTATACCGTGTATCGCGATATGGCCTAATAATATCGAGATATTAAAAAAAGGCCATATCGCCCAGCCCTACTTCATCGTAACAATCATCGCTTCTTTCATATTTAAAATATTTCCATGCAACGCTTACTAGTGAATTATACAATGATAACTTAGAATTTCAGGGAAAGATCCACTTTTTTTATACAGTGCATTTAACCCACTGGTGTGGCCCATTAGTTGTGATGGAGATCAGCCTGAAGAGCGGCAGTTTTATCTCACTAACAAATCCCCTGAAAGATTTAAAAGTATCCATTAACAGTGTCCTTTTAATGGCAAAATGGTGAGTAACTCTTCCCTGCTGCTCATGTCTTCAAAAACTATCCTGATGAAATCACACAATTCTGCCACATCCACCATATCAGTCAAAGGGAAGGGAAAAGCACTTTACATGCGTCAGTATCCTTCCTCAGTTGCTCCTCCACATCCACAGCCATTCCCTTGCATCGCCTTGTAGTAGTGTAGCGGGGGAGTTGCATTTCTTTAATGACCTTTACAATCTGTGTTTTATTTTTAAAGTCGTCAAAACGGCTTTCCACTGCCTCGAGAAAGGCACATTTATAATAACATTTCATACTGCGATGAGGTGGCGACTTGTCCAGGGTGTACACCGCCTTCCGCCCGATTGTAGCTGAGATAGGCACTAGCGCCCCCAGTGACCCCAAAGGGAAAAAGTAGTAGAAAATGGATGGATGGATGGATAGCTACCCGTTTTGATCATGTTAAGCATACACAGCGCATTAATTTAAAAAACTCACAACAATGTTTGCTTCTTTTTTTTTCTAGATCAACGATTTCTGCTCACTGCAGACTTTATGAGAGCCACCAGACATAATAAAACATCAGTTTCTGTGTAAGGTCTGCTGTCATGTTGGTATATTCCCATTTAAGTGAAGAATGTCTCATAGTTGTCACAAAGAAACAGGGTGATGCGGACAGTTGGGAACAAGCGTTTTTTTCGTGCTGCCTCACCAGTTTCAGGTCCTAAATGGCTGGCAAAGTATACCGACTTGTTGGAATATCTACTCAGACTTTTTTTGTCCAGGTGAGATACATGATTTAGGATATAGAATAAACTTACAGGGAGCAAGGAAGCGAGAAAGCAGTAGACGATTCAAAGATGTAAACAGGGAGACACACAAATGATCACGGCGCCACTATAATTTGTTCGTCTGCGATAGTGCTTATAATAACAATATCATGAATACTTAGTAAATACTGAAATCACAAAATGTAAATGGATTATTGTTGGTGCTTTTTAAATGGTTATTTTTTGGATTTTATGGGAAAATAGAGGAGCTCCCATTGGCTCCGCTGTAAGCAGACTTTTATTTACAAGTTAAAATGCTTTTTTTTTTTTAAAATCTGTCCGTCAGAATGATTGTGAACAATAAGTTAAATTCCCCAAAAATTGCAGTTCCTCTCTCAAGCTGCTAAAATGAAGCACAAACAGGAAACGCAGTCAGCAACTACAACAGTAAAAGTGTCGTGGAGCTCAGGATCTTTGTATTTGGCTGGTTTCCAGGTCAATGGGAGGAAGTTGTACCAAGCAGAAGATGGTGTGCAGCTGACGGTCATTGATGGGAATCATGGGAAGGTGGTAGAGAGCAAGGCCTTCAGGAACACGATCCTCCAGGGTGTCCCTGCCCAACTAGACAACTACATCAGTGGACTGAAAGATGGGTAAGATTCAATAATTTAGTAATCAGCCGCAGAGAATCACTCAAAAACGCTTTTGTCTTTCGACCAGAAGATGCCGCCACAGGGCAACTTCCAATCACTACATTGTCTTTTAACCTCAAGGTTGAGGGTTTGATCCCCAGTAGTCCTGTCAACGTACCTTTGAGAAAGATACCATAACTCCTACTTGAAACTGAGCATATATATATATATATATATATATATATATATATATATGTATATATACTGTATGTATGTATATGTGCCCTGTGTTGAGGTGGCGACTTGTCCAGGGTGTACCCACCTTCCGCCCGATTGTAGCTGAGATAGGCACCAGCGCCCCCCACTCCCCAAAAGGGGATACGCGGTAGAAAATGGATGGATGGATGGATATATATATATATATATATATATATATGTATGTATCTATGTATATATATATATATATATATATATATATATATATATATATATATATACTGTATGTATGTATATGTGCCCTGTGTTGAGGTGGCGACTTGTCCAGGGTGTACCCACCTTCCGCCCGATTGTAGCTGAGATGGGCACCAGCGCCCCCCACTCCCCAAAAGGGGATACACGGTAGAAAATGGATGGATGGATGGATACATATATATATATATATATATATATATATATATATATATATATGTATGTATGTATGTATATATATAAAATATGTATGTATGTATGTATGTGTGCTTTAGCATTGGAAAAAGTTTTTTTCAGTGTTCCCGAAACATCCTTTATAGTAATATGATGGATGCAAGCTGTTTTTATGTCTTATTTTATGTTACTGCATTACTGTCCCTGCAATACAGTATAGACAGTGTGTTTACAGTATTATATTTTAAAATCATAATTACATGATCTGTTTATACATTTGGATCTGCACTGTGTGCTCTGTTTACTGTAGAGTTGAAAATAACACACATTGCAGCTTAGAAAAAGAAATAAAACAATTTTTACTGCTATTGATAACATTTTGTGCTTATTTCTGCAGTTCAATTGTTCTCATGACGTCGAAAGGCCGCCTAGTGACAAAAGGACCGTGGACCAAAGTGCTGGAGCGACTTGGAGCCTCCGCAAACATCAAACTGAAAGGTTTACTGTTAACCAACAAATTAAGTTTTAATTAAGAGTGTCTCGATGTGATATTGAAATCAGACATTGGTCCGATATCAGCACAAATGCTTGTTTGGGATTACATTCTCTTATATCTAAAATGTTTAAAATAAGTGCTCTCATGAAGCAGCTCTGCACTGTGATTACCTGTGCAAAGCTGGACAGTCAGTTAACATCGAAATGTCCACCAATCAGCACCCAAGGTTGGAATTTTCTTGTATTTTAATAAAGTAATTTACATTAAGTAAACATGGTAGGCTATATGCTACTAAGAGCTACCAGCCACACAACAGTTAAGCACACAATCTAGACTTATGAAATAGGTGACATTAATTCAAAAATATTGCAGTCAAACCCTTGTCAATACAAAAAAGTATCAAATAATTATACAAACGTAGTTGTATATTACTTACAGATACTAGGTCTCCGAGGCAAAAGCGTACTATTAAAAATCCATTAACAAACGTATCTTTATCATTTAACTTTGTGCATCATGAGCTTAACTCAATGAATGATTGTTTTGATTGATTGATTGATACTTTTATTAGTAGATTGCACAGTTCAGTACATATTCCGTACAATTGACCACTAAATGGTAACACCCGAATAAGTTTTTCAACTTGTTTAAGTCGGGGTCCACGTTAATCAATTCATGGTACACACCAATTCATGGTGTGGTCAGTAGGTGTTTCCAAAAAAAAAACAATGAACACTTCATTTTTAAGACAGCATCAGTCCATGTCAGACATTAGATGATAAATATGTTAGTGTGTTTATATCTACCATTGCAATTTATTTTTTAACATTTCACATTACAAAATAATCAAAGTATGTTTGATTGCAGGCAGCACGGTGACACAGGGGTTAGTGCATGTGCCTCACAATACAAAGGTCCTGGGTTCTAGTGCTGGGTTAATGGTGTTTCTGTGTGCAGTTTGCATGTTCTCCCCGTGAATGCGTGGGTTCCCTCCGGGTACTCCTGCTTCCTCCCACCTCCAAAGAATTGCACCAGGGGATAGGTTGATTGGCAACACTAAATTGGCCCTAGTGTGTGAATGTTGTCTGTCTATCTGTGTTGGCCCTGTGTACCCCGCCTTCCGCCTGAATGCAGCTGGGATAGGATCCAGAACCCCCCCAACTTCTAGAGGGACAAGCGGTAGAAAATGCATGAATGTATGATTGCTGCTGCTATTTTATCCTATCCGTATCGGCCAATACTCAAGGCTCCAATATCAGTATCGTAATCAGAAATGAAAAAGTTGTATCAAGACACCCCTAGTTTTAGTGTCTACTAATTCTATTTTCTGCTGGATTTACTTTCTTTTTTATGCTGGGGCTGCCACATATACTGTAATATTGTACATAGTAATTGGTATATATTGTATATATGTTATAGACATATTATATCTGTGTATATAATATACTGCACACATATTAAGTATATATTGTACATATTCGCAGATATGTTATATTTTATATTGCTATATCTAGTCTATTTATACCTGCATTGTCCTTTCCATCCTTACACTTTCCATCATTGTAACTGAGCTACTGTGTTGAACAATTTCCTTTGTGGATCATTAAAGTTTGTCTAAGTCTAAGTCTGATAGGCATTTGATGCTGCTCTTGTCATATTTGTCAAAAAATAGGTTAAATTAACAAATCCTATTTAATACTTTTTATCATATAGAAATATGCAGTACAGGCCGTCCCTAAAGTCTGGACACATAAGTTTAAATGCATATTTTACACAATTATAGAATATATTTGTATTTTTAATGAAAGGTATATTTGTAAATTAATAAATAGTTTATACTTTTTAATGTAATTTAATGCTATACTTTTTATTTCTGTTATATTATAGAATAAATATTTCACATTATGAAATGTAATAATTGTTGTTATTCAACTGTAACTAATGTATATTATGTGAGTGTAATGCATGTCCGTACTTCAGAAGGAATCTTTACTTTTTGCTTACCACACAATCACAACACGCGCAGTTGTAATTCTATATGAGCAGAGGTGGGTAGTAACGCGCTACATTTATTCCGTTACATCTACTTGAGTAACTTTTGGGATAAACTGTACTTCTAAGAGTAGTTTTTATGCAACATACTTTTACTTTTACTTGAGTATATTTATAGAGAAAAAACAATACTTTTACTCCACTACATTTATCTACATTCAGCTCGTTACTCGCTACTTTTTTTTTTTATCGATCTGTTAATGTTTGTTTTGGTTTGTCACATACCTTCAAAGTAGGATCTACGCATGCCTGCGTTTCACCAATCACATGCAGTCACGGGTGACGTTGGACCAATCAAACAGAGCCTGGCGGTCACATGACCGTCTAACGTTCAACCCGACTTAAGTTGAAAAACTTATTGGGGTGTTACCATTTATGTATATATATATATATATATATATATACACTGTGTATGTATATGTATATATGAGGTAGATCACCTCGACTTGGTCATTTATTAAGTAATTGATTAACGTTGAAAAACTTATTCGGGTGTTACCATTTAGTGATCAATTGTACGGAATATGTACTGTACTGTGCAATCTACTAATAAAAGTTTCAATCAATCAATCAATCAATCAATCAATGCCTACTGAGCCTATGGTGCTATTAAGTTATTGTGGCTCAATGTGCCTTCATTTTTTTTATTTTAATGTATATTATTTAATATATATTATTGTTTTAGTTGTTTAAGAGATATTCCTGGCTCTGAATTTGCTCATTGTTATGTTTATGTTTTAGTGCATTATTTGTTGCTGTAATCATTAAACAAGCAGGTTACTCATCAGTTACTCAGTACTTGAGTAGTTTTTTCACAACATACTTTTTACTTTTACTCAAGTAAATATTTGGGTGACTTTATTTACTCCTTACTTTTACTTGAGTAATAAATCTCTAAAGTAACAGTACTCTTACTTGAGTACAATTTCTGGCTACTCTACCCACCTCTGTATGTGAGTAATGAATTACTTTTATTTCTTTTGTTAAAATAAGCAGGTTTGAGCAGAACTTTTTTAACTAACAAAAATATACGGAATTGTTTCTATATTATAAATATGAAAATGAGCACAGTCGCTGAGTTTATTAGGTTTTTAGTTTGGGTTAATGATCTTAAATTAAATGTCTTTAAAAGCCACTATATAAATCCTAGTTAGTCTTTTATTTTGAAATAACGAAATGTTTCCTCCCCACAGATAAGTTGACTTTTGTTGGGTTCAAGGGCTCCTTTCGCCCTGACTGGGTTCGAATGGAAGTGGACCCCAACAGCGCCAAGATCCACCAGGTCCTTCCCATCCCTGTGGTCCACAAGATGAAGCTATGAGTGGCAAAAATAACTACAAAGAGACTATGTTGGCCCTATATACCCATAAAAATTACACGCATATAATACACTTGTGTAGAAAGCACTGCAGACTGAACTGCTTCACCACCTGGTGTGTTATGAGTTTGGATGTTTTGGGAATGAAGAACAATGTCCACCATGATTCCACACTTGTGTAAAAATGAGGACACGCCATTCCGTTCAAATGTTGTCACGAGACTCAGACTCTTGGGTTGTGCCAAAATGTGTTTTGCTTGATGACGGCTATGTTGTTTTACCAATCTTGCTTACATTGCACACGTGCTAGTCAATTCCTTAAAACTGTGTACAAAGTTTCCTGATGATTTGGGGCAAGGTGCCCTAAATTTACAGTCCAGCACATATGTCAAGTCAAGTGGTCAAATTTGTCAATGGGTGTATTTGTCCAACAAATAATCGCATAGGCAACACATTAGAGGGGCATGGTTTGACTCATTTTCACTCTTTTGTGTGCATGAATTCATGAGGAGAAGAGTTATGAGTTATGTTTTCACATAATGGTACCTAGACCCTCATCGGAAGATAGCATGAAAGGGACAATGTACCTTTTCGTATCTGCAAAAGGTTTGACGCTTATGTTGTATCACTAGCACAGTAGTCGTTGTATACGTTAGCTTTGTATGGCAAACGGAACATGTTAGGCAGGTAAATTTTTCCGTGAAAATTATGTTTTCTGTTCAAGGCCTTGAGTCATGTGTAAGTAGAATTAGATACTGGATTGTGAAAGAAGTTGTTGACTGTTAGAAGTTTCACTCCACTCTATTTTAATGACGATCTTTCCGCATCAGAGAAGAGTGAAACAATTCTTGCTTAGGGTTAACCTCACCATAGAAGATCCGACAATTGTATAGCCTATTTAGTCGTGGCTCACACAAAATAGACAAAATATTTGTAATACCCAAATGTTCGTCACTGGCCCGGCAACGTCTCACTCCACTGTATCTTAACGACTGTTGTTCTGCATCACAAAAGAGTGAAACAAGCCTTGGTTGGGGGTGACTTTTCCTTCGAAGATAAATACTTCGATCCAATACTATCTTCTCAGATCTGTCCTTTCTAATCTTTGAGCATTAACCGATAAAGACTGATTGATTGATTTAATACCCTAAGAATCCCTAAAAATGAGTTATGCCTGCATGCTTTATTATTTAAAAGCATTTATGCAGGGCTTGTTTGCTGTTATTTTTATCGCAAACTCTCTCGAGGAACTTTGGATGTCAGACACAATCTCTGACACAATTTAAATACAGTGGGGAAAATTGTACGTGGGCATGTTTCCCTGCTGATTTTGTAATTTTGTCCTCTTACAAAGTACAGAATAGTACATCATGTTTACTGTGAATTGATTTTAAAGTTAAAAAATGATTATGGTATATTTGAATGCGGGATATTTTGCAGTGTTTCCCAGATGACATGACATATAGCGAGTAAAAACATGAACAATAAAACAAATATGTTAGTGACTGCAAAAATCAGACCTCAGGTCTCCTTACTAGATTTGTCGCTCGTCTTTTCTCTGAAAAGGAGAATCGACAGGGGTCTGAATACTCGCCAAATATAGAAAAGTTGCTAAATTTGCAACACCCATTCCTCATGCCTATTATTCTCTGGAAGACCAGGTGCATATGAGGTGTGTTAAGTAGCTGAGTTACCATGCATACTGTGGCGTTTTAAAGACAAGTCACATAAATGTTTCAAATATTGATCTGCAGAGGCGAATAGGTAGCGTCACAAGTAAATGAATGTGATTGCTTGTAACACATGCGCAGTTCTACCTGACTACATGCTTAAAATTCCATTCCTTGTTTGCATCTCACCCAGTGATTGGTAACTTTTGGAAAGTTTCCCCAATTGACATTGTGATGATGTTCATGTTTGTGTGTGTTTGTGATCCATCTCTGTGTATCTAAGTAAGAAGCCCTAAACAAAACAAAAAAAAGGTTTTATTGTTAAAGAGTCAAATCCAATGCAGAAACATCAATCTCAATCTGGTTTGACAAAGGATCCTCCCTTTGCCGAAATAGCTGGTCTTTTTTCGGAGGGTGTAGCAGTATTTCTGTGTTATGTATGTTGGATGTGTTTTTAAAAAATTAGCAGATAAGAGATATATTTTATACTTATTTATTGTACAGAACACCAGCAGTCTAAATTTTTAAGGGGCATCATCTGAGTTGCACGGTTGTCACTGTCCTGTGTGTACACTTCATGAATGATATCATTCATTCAACCGCTGTGGTCAGAAGTTTATGTACACTATTCTTGGTCATGAATGTTACATGACTTAGGGGCCCTTAATGATGGATTTAAAATTGTGAGTGGAATAAATAATAGGATGTCCGTCTTCAAAAACAATAATTGTGTGCACAAGTTGATATTTATTTTGGTCAAAATGATACAAATCATTTATTGACACAATGGTTAAGTGTCCCTCGTCTGATTCTAAACCAGACACTTTTTCTTCTGACAAGTCAGGTTATTGGACCTCTTTTCTTGGCAGAATCAGCAGAGATCATTTAAGTTAGTTTTCTGGCACTGTGCATACAGATTCTAAGCCCATTCCACAGGCTTAATTGTGTCTTAGCCCATTGTGATGTATGTGGATCATTGTCCTGATGGAATAAAACAGATGGTAGTTTGAAACATTTCGAGTTAAACTGTGGGCAAATCCCCAGTACGTGTGTACTACTTGTACCGTATTTTAATACAAGTATATATTTTGTTTCTGTGTAAATAATAAGCGATAATAAATGATAAATAGGTTGTACTTGTATAGCGCTTTTCTACCTTCAAGGTACTCAAAGCGCTTTGACACTACTTCCACATTTACCCATTCACACACTGATGGAGGGAGCTGCCATGCAAGGCGCCAACCAGCACCCATCAGGAGCAAGGGTGAAGTGTCTTGCTCAGGACACAACGGACGTGACGAGGTTGGTACTAGGTGGGAATTGAACCAGGGACGCTCGGGTTGCGCACGGCCACTCTCCCCACTGTGCCAGAGATCGTCATTGAAGATGTAGTCCTTGCTTGTAATCATTGCGGTTCAAATCAACCATTAATGGCCCAGAATGTACGTAAAGTTAATTCCCAGGATGACTTGTTAATAGTAAACAAAATGGATGTGTTATGTATATGACTTGAGTTTGTAAACTGAATAAAAATGTAATGTTTTTCTTTTATGACTTTTGTACAGAAATAAAAAATACTGAACAATTTGTTTACTTTGTGTTGGTGTCTGCTTGTTGACAGTGTCTGGACCAAGAACACATTAAATCTTTGGTCAGCTGAGTGACACTTTTGAGATTCTCAGTTTATTTCATTAGAGTTTTCTTTCACCCTTCACCAAAAAAGATTATGAAGCGTTGGAGTAGCTAATGACTTTGTCTTTGAACATGTAAATGTCAGAGTTATTTGTTGACGAATCCCGAGATGCAGGCAGGCATGGAGTGAGGAAACATAATTTAATAAAGATACTAAGACAAAATCAAACAAAGGGTTCAAACCAAAAGTGTGCACGTGGGCGGATAATAAACAAAAGGCCTTTAGCATAGAAGCTAACAAGAAACATAAAGGAACTTTAGCATGGAAGCTAGAGGATAACAAACAGAAAAACTCAAAATAGCTAATGGCTAACAAGAACAGCTTAACGCTACGACGACAAGGACAAAATGTAGCATGACAGGTAATAGCTGAAAAGAATCACAGACACGACAAGAGCAACATATGGCAACGACAAGTCCGAATGACAATACACAAGACAAAGGAGGTACAAATAAGAGCCGGCTGATTGGCAGCAAGTGTGGCCAGATGCCAATCAGCCGCAGCTGAAGGGGAACACAGCACTCAGGGAACAAGATAGGGAGTTGACAAATTAAGAGCACTTGACAGGAACTAAAAGACAGGAAATAATAAACACAGGAAACCGACAAATGCAGAGAAAAAAACTAAAACATAGACAAACTGTCAGGGGCAAGCCTGACAGTAAAGATGTATTGAAATATTATTTTTCATAGGAGTGCATAATGTTTCATGAGATTGTTCCCCGATTGTCTCCCAGCTCCTCACAATAAACAAACACAAACGTGTGTTAAATGCTCGCCACCACGTGTTTCCTGGTTAGCTCGTGACCTCATATGTGACGACAAGAAAAGAGCGTGAGAATTATTGTCTGTAAGTGACGGAAATATTTTTTTGGAGCCTTTAAAAACCCTGTTTTAGCTTTTACTTTTACATTTATTTAAAATGTCATGTGTTGTCATTTTAAACTTAACATTTTTTAGATTCAGTTTTTTTTTATTGTTTCACTTTCAGATTACTGTGTGGTTTTACTGTTTTTTATGTGTGTGTGTGTGTGTGTGTTGGGGGGGGGGGGTTGATCTTGGAGTGCCAAACTCACTTCCTGGTTTTAAAAGAGAGACTAAGCTATAGATATGTAAAGAAAGAAGCCACCTTGAACATAATTTTAAAGGCCTACTGAAACCCACTACTACCCACCACGCAGTCTGATAGTTTATATATCAATGATGAAATATTAACATTGCAACACATGCCAATACGGCCTTTTTAGTTTACTAAATTACAATTTAAAATTTCCCGGGAGTTTCGTCTTGGAAACGTCGTGTAATGATGAAATGTACGCAAGACGTCACGGGTTTTTAGGAAGTATGAGCGCTGCACACACACAGCTAAATGTCGTCTGCTTTAACGGCATAATTATACAGTTTTTTGGACATCTGTGTTGCTGAATCTTTTGCAATTTGTTCTATTAATATTGAAGGAGTCACAGTAGAAAGATGGAGTTCGGAAGCTTTAGCCTTTAGCCACACAAACACACGGTGATTCCTTGTTTAAAATTCCTGGAGGTGAAAATTTACTATGGATCACAGCGTGGTCAAGAGAACATGGAACCCGACTACATGTCAACCAGCAGGTTTCGGTGAGAAAATTGTGGTTCTTACTGGAGAAAAGCTGCCGTCGACTCCCCTGAGACACTGCGCGTCAAGACACCCGTGGAGACACCCTTCCGACTATAAGGTACTGTTAAACTCACTAAAACACCCGCAACACAATAGAAAGATAAGGGATTTCCCAGAATTAACCTAGTAAATGTCTCTAAAAACATCGGAATCCGTCCCAATGCAATCGCGTTTTTTGGGGGGGGGGGTTTCTAGTCCGTCGCTATCAATATTCTCAAACACGAATCTTTCATCCTCGCTCAAATTAATGGGGTAATTGTCGTTTTCTCGGTCCGAATAGCACTTTTTGTTGGAGGCTCCCGTTAAAAAAAATGTGAATATGTGAGGAGCCATCAACATGTGACGTCATCGTCTGCGACTTCCGGTAGAGGCAGGGCATTTCTCTTAGCACCGAAAGTTGCGAACTTTATCGTGGATGTTCTCTACTAAATCCTTTCAGCAAAAATATGGCAATATCGCGAAAAGATCAAGTATGACACATAGAATGGACCTGCTATCCCCGTTTAAATAAGAAAATCTCATTTGAGTGGGCCTTTAATGATAATTTGTTGTTTGTTTCCCAAGTGTGTGTGTGTGTGTGTGTGTGTGTGTAAAAGGGAATTAAATTAAAGAGGACCTATTGTGCAAAACCAACTTTTTTTTTTACCTATTGGTACCTGTTTTTGCGTATTTGGGCTCTGCATAAGTGCCGAAAAGCAGGGATATTTATTAGAACAATCTTCCCTTCATTCATTCTTCCTCTAATCGAGCTGTTTGGAATTTGCCCAGGTTGACACGTTTTTAACGTTGGTGACATTAGCAGATGTCTCCATATATGGTAAAGATTACCCAAAGAGGGCTTGCGCGAGTCCGCCATTGTAGCTTGACGCTTTTGTCAAAAGTGGCGTATGGTTCTAACTTGTATCTGTCAGTAGACTCCAAATGGAAGAGTTAAAAACAACAAAATGGCTTACATGGGGGAAATGACGCAGTTGGACCACCCACAAAATGGCGCATTCTTAAGAGACGGTCATAAAGTGGTTTGAAGATGGTCTGTATAACAATCTACGTATGTCGGCAACATTTTGACCAAAAAACAGAGCCGGTCTTAGGCAGGCATATATGAGGGGGCAGTCTGAAATATGAAGGGGGCATCATGTGTGCATGCTGCTCCATCATGCGGTTGAGTATAATCATTTAATTTGAATAAAATCAAGGGTGAGTGGTAATATTTGAGTGGGCTCCGGGCCCCTCTGTAGTTAAAAAGATGGGCCCCGAGGTCAAAAAAGTTAAGAACCCCTGATGTAGACCACAAGGAAGTGTTTAAAATGTAGGAAAAAAATCATTATATGACCCCTTTTAAAACTCTTTGTAAACACTGTAATTGCTATTTGGTTCAGTCCATTTCCTCCCATTCCTATGTTTAATTGAACAATTGAATATACAAACAGACTAAGGCACTTTCAATTCCTTGCATTAGTTAATGGGGCAGGTCTGCCTCCACACAAAGAGGTGTTTATATGTCATACATGTCTTACACTGAGCTTTTAGCCCTTAATACATTATTATATTATACAGTATATATACTATTATTATTATTGTTATTATATTATAACTGCACTATTCCTAACACTGGTGTTTATTGATAGCAGATGAGTTTAGAGTTGTTGCTGCAGGTTTGTAAATGACAAAACGTCGTGGACTCCACGTGTGTTTTGTCATGCATGAATACAAAAAATATTTTTCATTTTTTCCTTATTGCCTTATTTTTCCTTATTACCTGGTACTATGCACTAAATTAGTCTGATTTGTCAAATAGTTTGGCTCTAAAGAAACATTCTACAACCCATGGAAACACCTTAATCTGATCGTGTTTGGTTTTTGAGAAACCGGACAAGCACACTTAGATTTTATGATTGGAAACTGGTTCTCTTGGATTTCTCTGTGGTGATTCTAACATTGATTTGTTAAACTCAACCAAGCAAAAACATGTTGATGACTTCATTGAGACAATGTACAGCTTGTCTTTATATCCAACCATAACCAAAGCAAGCAGAATAACAAGACATAGTGCTGCAATCATCCCCAACATTTTTACTAACATTATGGGAAATCAAATCACCAGTGCCCTATTCATATGTGATATCACTGACCATTTACCTGTTTTTACTTTATATGACTGTCATCTCAAGAAAACCAAAGACACTGTGGCAAACATCTTTAAACGAATAACAACTGACGAAACAATCTGTGCCCTAAACAACAGTTTAGCAGTTCAGGATTGGACTTCAGTTTACAGAAAACTAAATGTGGACAGCGCTTATTGTATTTTTTAGACATCTTTACTTCCCTGCATAATAAATGCTGCCCTGTGAAAGAATATTTTATAAAAGGAAAAAATAAAAATAGCCCTTGGATATAAAAAGGTATAATTAATGCATGTAAAAAGAAAAACAATCCCTACAAACTTTTCATCAAAATAATAACAAAATAAGTCAAACAACAATACAAAAAGTACAAAAATACATTAACTGATATTGTAAGAACAAACAAAAGGTTATATTATAAAAAAAAAAAAACCTAAATGAAAACAAAAACAATATAAAAGGAATTTGGGATGTTTTGAATAGTCTAATCAAACATCCATCCATCCATCCATTTTCTACCGCTTATTCCCTTTCGGGGTCGCGGGGGGCGCTGGCGCCTATCTCAGCTACAATCGGGCGGAAGGCAGGGTACACCCTGGACAAGTCGCCACCTCATCGCAGGGCCAACACAGATAGACAGACAACATTCACACACTACAAGGATATTCAAAGTTGACTTATCCTGATTACTTTTTTGATGAAAACGGTGAAGATTATACATTACGCGTTTCCATATGAGTTGGGAAATTGTGTTAGATGTAAATATAAACGGAATACAATGATTTGCAAATCATTTTCAACCCATATTCAGTTGAATATGCTACAAAGACAACATATTTGATGTTCAAACTGATAAACATTTTTTTTTTTTGCAAATAATCATTAATTTTAGAATTTGATGCCAGCAACACGTGACAAAGAAGTTGGGAAAGGTGGCAATAAATACTGTAAAAGTTGAGGAAGGCTCATCAAACACTTATATGGAACATCCTACACGTGTGCAGGCTAATTGGGAACAGGTGGGGGCCATGATTGGGTATAAAAGTAGCTTCCGTGAAATGCTGAGTAATTCACAAACAAGGATGGGGTGAGGGTCACCACTTTGTAAGCAAATTGTTCAACAGTTTTAGAGCAACATTTCTCAACGAGCTATTGCAAGGAATTTAGGGATTTTACCAACTACGGTCCGTAAAATCTTTAAAAGGTTCAGAGAATATGGAGAAATCACTGTACGTAAGTGATGATTGTACGGACTTTTGATCCCTCAGGTGGTACTGCATCAAAAACCGACATCAGTGTGTAAAGGATATCATCACATGGGCTCAGGAACACTTCATAAAACCACTGTCAGTAACTACAGTTGGTCGCTACATCTGTAAGTGCAAGTTGAAACTCTACTATGCAAAGCCAAACCCATTTATCAACAATATCCTGAAACGCCGCCGGCTTGGCTGGGCCCGAGCTCACCTAAGATGGACTGATGCAAAGTGGAAAGGTGTTCTGTAGTCTGACGAGTCCACATTTCAAATTTTATTTGGAAACAGAGGACGTGGTGTCCTCCAGGACAAAGAGGAAAATAACCATTCGGATTGTTATAGGCGCAACGTTCAAAAGCCAGCATCTGTGATGGTATGGGGGTGCATTAGTGCCCAAGGCATGGGATACTTACACATCTGAAAGGTCCATACAGGTTTTGGAGCAACATATGTTGTCATCCAAGCAGCGTTATCATGGACGCCCCTGCTTATTTCAGCAAGACAAGTGTTACGACAGCGTGGCTTCGTAAAAAAAGAGTGCGGGTACTTTTTTGGCCCGCCTGCAGTCCAGACCTGTCTCCCATCAAAAATGTGTGGCGCATCATGAAGCGTAAAATACGACAGTGGAGACCCCGGACTGTTGAACGACTGAAGCTCTACATAAAACTAAAATGGGAAAGAACTCCACTTTTAAAGCTTCAACAATTACTTTCCTCAGTTCCCAAACGTTTATTGAGTGTTGTTAAAAGAAAAGGTGATGAAACACAGTGGTGAACATGCCCTTTCCCAACTACTTTGGCATGTGTTGCAGCCATGAAATTCTAAGTTAATTATTATTTGCACAAAAAAATAAATGTTATGAGTTTGAACATCAAATATCTTGTGTTTGTAGTGTATTCAATTGAATATGGATTGAAAACGATTTGCAAATCATTGTATTCCGTTTATATTTACATCTAACACAATTTCCCAAGTCATATGGAAACGGGGTTTGTACTTTCCAAGTTACCAACCTCCCGAGTTTTAACCAGCCCAGCGTCAACGTCGCAAAGCCACACACATCTTTACCCTCACCCTGCAACTCTTCATACATCTAACATAATTTCCCAACTCACATGGAAACGGGGTTTGTAATATGAGTAATATGGTGAATAAGTTCAATAGTTTTTTTGTAAATGTTGGTCCTAAGTTGGCTGTTGATATCCCAGACAATGGAGTTACAAAATCAACTATTAAACAGAATTCTTTGTCATTCTTCCTCTTAGCTACAAATGAGCAGGAAGTGACAAACATTGTGCGGAAGTGTAAAAGCAAGTGCTCCACTGATTGCCATGATATCAACAAGATATTGGTTCAAAAGGTTATACTGGATATTGTAAAACCCTTAACTTATATATGTAACCTATCATTCCAAACTGGCCTATTTCCAAGTCAAATGAAAATCGCTAAGGTAACTCCGCTCTTCAAAAGTGACAGCAAACACGATTTCATCAATTACCTGACCAATCTCTCTTTTGCCTCATTTCTCAAAAATCTTACGAGAAACTATTTAACTCTCGACTTGAACCTTTTCTTGAGCAGCATCATATAATCAATGGCAGTCAGTACGGCTTTAGGTCCAAACGAACAACCTCAATGGCGATAACTGAAGCTATGGAAGAAATGACTAATGCACTGGAGCATAAAATATATGCAGTTGGTATCTTTATTGATCTAAAGAAAGCCTTTGATACCATTAATCATTCAATTCTAGTAGATAAAATGGAAAGATATGGAATTTTGGGGGCTGGCTGGTGACTGGTTGAAAAGTTATTTAACAGGAAGGGTACAGTTTGTCAAAATGGGTCCATTTTTATCTGATACTCTTGGCATTGCTTGTGGTGTCCCCCAAGGATCCGTGTTGGGGCCCAAACTGTCTAATGTATATATATTAATGATATGTTTAATACATCTAAAGTACTGAAATGTATACTATTTGCAGACAACAAAAATATATTCTACAGTAGTGATGACTATAATGAGCTCATAAATACAGTAAACACAGACCTAAATATAGTAAAAAAAAAATGGATGGACACAAATAAATGATCTTTGAATATAAATAAAACTAAGATAGTGATGTTTGGAAATCACAGCATAACGTCTCAACAGAAAATAAGTATTGATGGTACCCAAATAGAAATCGTAAATGAGAATACATTTTTGGGAGTAATAATTGATAGTAAACTATCATGGAAACCTCATGTCAGACACATTCAAACAAAAATCTCCAAAAGCCTCTCAATTATAAACAAAGCAAAACTATACCTCAATGAAAATGCACTCCGCACTCTATACTTCACCTTGGTACTGCCATACCTTACATACTGTGTTGAATACTTCTTTGTACTCTATACTGCACCTTGGTTCTGCCATCCATACCTTACATATTGTGTTGAAGTATGGGGGAATACTTACCACACCACAATTCATCCTCTGATCATATTACAGAAAAACGCAGTGCAGATCATTCACAACATTGGTTATTAAGGACATACTCATAATCTGTTTATCCAATCAAAGTTGCTCAAATTTGATCACCTAGTTAAATATAATACATTAATAATCTTATATAAAGCATTTAACAAATTATTGCAGCCTAATCTACAACTTATTTTTATAAGACGAGTGCAGGCTCATAACTTGAGAGGCTTTGGATATTTCTCATTACCGAGAGCTCAAACCACTCGTAAACGTTTCTGTGTGTCTGTATGCGGAATAAAACTATGGAACAAACTGGACTTACAACACGAGCAATGCCAAACTATTAATCGATTCAAACGATTATACAAACATTGGGTTTGGTTCAAATATAGAGATGAGGGTCTTTAATTTAATTTGACTTGCTGTTGTACTCTGTCTCAAAGTGTTATCATGTGCTCAATGCTTACCTTACCATTATTGCCAAGTTGCCTATTACCATTATTGCTAGGTTGTCTATTACCATTGTTGGTTATCTTGTCTATTACCATTGTTGGTATATTCATTATTCCTACATTATTGATACACATCCTCTAGTATACATTTGGGTCTTTCATATATATATATATATATATATATATATATATATATATATATATATATATATATACATATATACATATATATATATATATATATATATATATATATATATATATATATATATATATATATATATATATATATCGTTGTTAGCCTATTTTGTGAAGTGTTGTGCTTGTGCGCTACGTTCGCTCGCATCCTGTGCATCTCCTGGGGGCTAAGCCCCCCCTGTCCTTAAAAGCTAGTGACGCTCCTGGTTTGTGTCACTGCTTAATAACTGTTTAATAAATACAGTTTTGGTCAATTGACTTAGTTGTGATTTCCCTCTCACCATGAAAGTTTAAAATGAGTATATATTAATGCAGTATGAACAAGAATGTTTTAATGTAGACACATGGAATCATCATACTGCTGTGATTATATGCATCAAGTGTTAATTCAAGTCTAAGGCAAAATATTGAGATATATATCTTGTATCGCGATATAGCCCACAAATATCAAGATATTAAAAAAAATGCCATATCGCCCAGCCCTACGTGTAATTATCATTATTGAGTAGTATTAAAATGTCAGCGTTTTCTCGTGACATTATTACACTCTCTTTTTCCTTAGATTTTTCTTGTTGTTGTATTTTGTGTTATAATTCTAACAATCTGCTGCAGGCCACCAAAACTGAGGCTGCGGACTGCAAATGGCCCCAAGTCCACACTTTGGACAACAGTGCCAGAAATGTATGAAAATAACCTCAATTATTTGGACAGTACTACTGAAGTCGTGTTTTGTACATAGTCATGATGAAGCAAATCTCAAGAATGTATCCTAAAAACAAGTCCCGATGCACCATGGTGATGTGATGAGTGCTCTGCTACTTGCAGCTGGGAATGGCTGGGAGCCAACGGGTGGAGTTGCACAGAAAACAGGAAACAGCTCGGCAGTTTACGTGAGCACAGCTGAACTCTGGCCTCTGTGAGCCTTTTGTGTTGGCCCCAACATATTCTCATATGGAACAATGTCAGCGTGCTTTCCAACGTCAAACACAAACTTCTACTGACACCCTTAAGTTAATTACTGTTTCTGGATATTACAGTACCAACTCCATTCTATTATTAATATACGGTAAACGTTGGGAAAATTTGTATTTGATCCTCTACCAAACAACAACAGTCAACATCCCGACCCTTACAACAGTGGTTCTCAAATGGGGGTACGCGTAGCCCTGGGGGTACTTGAAGGTATGCCAAGGGGTACGTGAGATTTTTTTTTAATATTCTAAAAATAGCAACAATTCAAAAATCCTTTATAGATATATTTATTGAGTAATACTTCAACAAAATATGAATGTAAGTTCATAAACTGTGAAAAAAAAATGCAACAATGCAATATACAGTGTTGGCAGCTAGATTTTTTTGTGGACATGTTCCATAAATATTGATGTTAAAGATTTCTTTTTTTTGTGAAGAAATGTTTAGAATTAAGTTCATGAATCCAGATGGATCTATATTACAATCCCCAAAGAGGGCACTTTATGTTGATGCTTACTTCTATGTGTAGAAATCTTTATTTATAATTGAATCACTTTTTTAATTTTCAACAAGTTTTTAGTTATTTTTAAAACTCTTTTTCAAATAGTTCAAAAAAAGACCACTACAAATGACCAATACGTTGCACTGTTATACAATTGAATGAATCAGAAACTGATGACATAGTGCTGTATTTTACTTATTTACCTCTTTTTTTTCAACCAACAGTACTTTGCTCTGATTACGGGGTACTTGAATTAAAAACATGTTCACAGAGGGTGCATCACTGAAAATAAGGTTGAGAACCACTGCCCTATAACAACACAGTGCATCTGAAAGAAAACGTATTTTATTTTGAAAAATCATTCCCACAATTGGTTGTATCCGGTGTGTTTTTACAGCTGAGTCGTCTCGTGACCGGAAAAGGAGCTGAGCCAATCAGATCGCACCATCTGTAAACATGGCTCCTCATGGTCGGCGAAAGTATGTCGTGCTTCTCCTTTGTGCTTTTCTGCTTTACTGTGTAGCGGCCGAAAGCAAGGACAAGCCAAAGAAGAAGAAGAAGGACATCAGAGACTACAATGACGCAGACATGGCGCGGCTCCTTGAGGAATGGGAGGTACTTGCATGCTGACGTTTTTTAATTTGGTGTCCCCGTTAGCTTCGGTTAGCTCGCCTACATGTACCAGTGCATGACCACACTGCAGCTGTACGAGCAACATGCACCATGTCCCTTGCCTAAACCCGAGAAACTATTGTTTTATGTGTGTACCTTCATACTAACTACTGCCACTATCTAAGTTAGCGTCCACCATTTAAGGAGGTGTTTTTGTCTTAGAGAGAATACATTTGACAATAATTGTAGTAAGTATGTTTTGTACACTACACATGGTGCATTCAATGTGTGCTGGAAAGTCGGAATTTCAATTAAAACGCCCCTTAAAGAATTACCCAGGATGTGAAGTTTTTCTGGGGATAGGTTGATTGTCAACACTAAAATGTGAGTGTGAATGTTGTCTATCTGTGTTGGCCCTGTGATGAGGTGGAGACTTGGCCAGAGTGTACTCCGCCTTCTGCCAGATTGTAGCTGAGATAGGCACCAACGCCCCCCGCGACCCCAAAGGGAATAAGCAGTTAAAAAACGAATGGATGGGTGAAGTTTTTCTACAGCGTGACCGAGCAATGCCCACAGCAATTTCCTCCAGTCAGTACTGTAATCTACTGTAGAACACACTCAAGGCGTTCTACTGTACAAACCCTGTTTCCATATGAGTTGGGAAATTGTGTTAGATGTAAATATGAACGGAATACAATGATTTGCAAATCATCTTCAACCCATATTCAGTTGAATATGTGTTGACAACCTATTTGATGTTGAAACTGATAAACATTTTTTGGTTTGTAAATAATAATTAACTTTAGAATTTGATGCCAGCAACACGTGACAAAGAGGTCGGGAAAGGTGGCAATAAATACTGATAAAGTTGAGAAATTCTCATCAAACATATATTTGGAACAACCCACAGTTGTGCAGGCTAATTGGGAACAGGTGGGTGCCATGACTGGGTATAAAAGCAGCTTCCATGAAATGCTAAGTAATTCACAAACAAGGATGGGGTGATGGTCACCAATTTGTAAGCAAATGTTCGAACAGTTTTAGAACAACATTTCTCAACAAGCTTTTGCAAGAAATTTAGGGAGTTTACCATCTACGGTCCGTAAAATCATCAAAAGGTTCAGAGAATCTGGAGAAATCACTGCACGTAAGCGATGATATTACGGACCGTTGATCTTTCAGGCGGTTCTGCATCAAAAACAGACATTGGTGTGTAAAGGATATCACCACATGGGCTCAAGAACACTTCATAAAACCACTGTCAGTAACTACAGTTGGTTGCTACATCTGTAAGTGCAAGTTAAAACTCTGCTATGCAAAGCAAAACCCATTTATCAACAACACCAAGGAACGCTGCTGGCTTCTCTTGGCCCGAGCTCATCTAAGATGGACTGATGCAAAGTGGAAAGGTGTTCTGTGGTCTGACGGGTCCACATTTCAAATTATATTTGGAAACTGTGGACGTGGTGTCCTCCGGAACGAAAAGGAAAATAACCATCCGGATTGTTATAGGCGCAAAGTTCAAAAGCCAGCATCTGTGATGGTATGGGGGTGTATTAGTGCCCAAGGCATGAGTAACTTACACATCTGTGAAGGCATCATTAATGCTGAATGGTCCATACAGGTTTTGGAGCAACACATGTTGTCATCCAAGCAACGTTATCATGGACGCCCCTGCTTATTTCAGCAAGGCAATGCCAAGCCACGTGTTACAACAGCGTGGTTTTGTAGTAAAAGAGTGCGGGTACTTTCCTGGCCCGCCTGCAGTCCAGACCTGTCTCCCATCGAAAATGTGTGGCTCATTATGAAGCGTAAAATACGACAGCGGAGAACCCGGACTGTTGAACGACTGAAGCTCTACATAAAAAAAGAATGGGAAAGAATTCCACTTTCAAAGCTTCAACAATTAGTTTCCTCAGTTCCCAAACGTTTATTGGGTGTTGTTAAAAGAAAAGGTGATGTAACACAGTGCTGATCATGCCCTTTCCCAACTACTTTGGCACCTTTTGCAGCCATGAAATTCTAAGTTAATTATTATTTGCAAAAAAAACCCAAAATGTATGAGTTTGACCATCCAATATCTTGTCTTTGTAGTGCATTCAACTGAATATGGATTGAAAAGGATTTGCAAATCAATGTATTCTGTTTATATTTACATCCAACACAATTTCCCAACTCATGTGGGAACGGGGTTAGTACTAGATTTGGTGAAACGGTTGTAAATGTGGCTGTATGGGTTGTATTTCTTATTAATATAGCTCTAATTTTCTTATTAAACGTTACTTAGAAGGTCCTAAACAGTTTTTTAATGCTATAATTAATAGTTTGTCAGTAATACGTTTTTTTGTCAATATTTGGCAACAAACTGTACCCCTTTCCACACACAGGTAATTTGTCTTAGTCACTTAGTCCGTGTGTTATTACACCACTTGGCAGTCAGTTGACCAAACTTGCAACCTTTATTCTGATCATTTCTCACTTTACATTCATAGTAGATTGCATTACCCACAGCAAGCCAACAACAGAGCAGTTGGCAAATGCTGAAGCCAGTGGAGCCTCTGCTGTTCTCATACACCCCGATCCCGAAGATTACAAATCAGACTAATAATTACTAATCAGACTAATAATACACTATTCAAAGATTCAGAACCTTGGTCTTTGAGTAGTGTATTATTCATGACATTTGAGTCCTTTAAGGAGGCGAATGGTCTGCTTGCACTGCAACTGTTGGATCACTTAATAGTGGTTCCAATTTAAATTGTGAATGTATTTCTATTCCTGCGATGAGGTGGCGACTTGTCCAGGGTGTACCCTGCCTTCCGCCCGATTGTAGCTGAGATAGGCGCCAGCCCCCCCCGCGGCCCCAAAAGGTAATAAGCGGTAGAAAATGGATGGATGGATGTATTTCTATTCCCAATATTTTTTTTCTTAAACATTGTAGTGGTTAACTCCTTTGATGGTGGTGTGGTATGATTATAACTAACATATATACATTCCATCCATCCATTAATTTTCTACTGCTTGTCCCTTTTGGGGGTTGGGGGGGTGTTGGAGCCTTCCTCAACTGCATTTGGGCGGATGGTGGGGGTACCCCCCAGGACAAGTCGGCACCTCATCACAGGACCAACACAGAGAGACGGACAACATTCACACTCATATTCACACACTAGGGCCAAATTACTGTTGCCAATCTATTAATTTATGTTAAAAAATTTATCTGAAATCAAACATGCTTAATTCAAAATTTGATAAGTTTATAGCAGTGGATGTAAAATTATGTTTTGTACGCTGCTTGAAAATCCGTCTTCCCCTGGCTCCCCTTGCCGCGGAGGAGCAACATGAAATGTCATGTGACATCTAGAGAGTGACCTACTGCAGGTTACATCTACATAGAGTTGAACCACAGAAGGTTGAGACAGCATTTGTTTAGCCTGCTTACAATGAGGTTTATTTTGCAAGTTACTTTGATTTTGAACAGGAGTTGTTCATAATGGATTGTTTTTCATGCGAAAAATTAGGTGTGACCCTGCGGGATGTCAGTTTACTGTGTCCTTTTATACATTTTAATGGGATGCATGACACTAAGCTTGCAACTCCACTGACATGCAAGTTTCGTTACTCATTGTCCTGACTCCTGGTGTCTCCACAGAAAGATGATGACATTGAGGAGGGAGACCTTCCAGAGCACCGCAGATCTCCTCCTCCCATTGATTTCGCCAAAGTTGATTCGTCCAAACCTGAAGAGCTGCTGAAGATGTCCAAGAAGGGCAGGACCCTCATGGTTTTTGCCACAGTGTCGGGAGACCCCACAGAGAAGGAGACTGAGGAGATAACAGGCTTGTGGCAGGGCAGCCTTTTTAATGCCAACTATGATATTCAAAGGTATTATACACTAAATACAGAGTGTTTCTTTATTTGACACCAGGAATTATTGTGAGGAAATTAAATTTTGTTTTACAAGTCTGACTTCAGAACTATTACTGCAGTGGGGCGGGGAATCTAAGGGGATCTGGTTAGGTGTATGGGGTTGTGATAGACAGAGGACTGACTTCAAGTACTGTATAAGCGTTTTTTAAATGCTTGAAACATACGCATGTATTTTGATCATTTTAAGCAGACATGATGCATCAATTTCAAAAACGCGTAGCGTTTGCTTTTTTTCTTTATCACTAATTAATGCTCACTGCACATTTCATGAGAGCAAACAAACATCAAACACATCACTTACTGCCCAATGTCTTTTGTCATTATGATGCAGACTGATAGAATCCTGTTATTTTCCCGTTTTAGATGAAAAATGACTCATAATCCTCACAAAGAAACAGGGCAGGGTTTTTGGCGCATTGTCTTTTTGTTTCGTTCTCGACATTTTCGGTGCTAAAATAGCTGTCAAAGTGTACCACCTTGTTGGAATACATCCGTAAGAGTTCTTCTGTCCGAGTGTGAGGCATGATCTATGATCTAGAATAAACTTCCAGGGAGCATAAAAACAAGAAAACACTTTGCCAGTGGATCATGTTGAAATTGTACACAAGCTTGTGGTCACAGTGCCGCTCTAAATAGTTTGTCTGTATTAGCGCTTATATTACGATATCACTCATACTTGGTTAATATTCAAATCACAAAACGTCAATGGAGTACTGTTGGTGCTTTTTGGTTGGTTATTTATTGGATGTTATGGGCGAAATAGAGGACCTCCCATTTTATTTACATTTATTTCCAATTTAGAATGCGTAAAAAAAAAATCCATCCTTGTCTTTCATAATGATATGCAAAATTCCTAAAAAAGTTCAGTTCCCCTTTAACTAAAAAGAAACATGTAAACCATGAGTGTCCAATGTGTGTACAGCTTTTATTTATTTCCCCCGCCAACATTATCTAAGAACAAAGATCATTGTTATTGAGCTATATTGTAGTAGGCATGTGCTTACTAACAACCGAGATGACTAATTTGTTTATACATATGTTTACTTTAACCATGCTGATGACGTATGGATGAGTGGTTTAGTATATCTGATACCATGTACAAACCCCGTTTCCATATGAGTTAGGAATGTAAATACAAACGGAATACAATGACTTGCAAATAATTTTCAACCCACATTCAGTTGAATATGCTACAAAAACAACATATTTGATGTTCAAACCGATAAACATTTTTTTTGTTGCAAATAATCATTAACTTTAGAATTTGATCCCAGCAACACATGACAAAGAAGTTGGGAAAGGTGTCAATAAATACTGATAACGTTGAGGAATGCTCATCAAACACTTATTTGAAACATCCTACAGGTGTGCAGGCTAATTGGGAACAAGTGGGTGCCATGATTGAGTATAAAAACAGCTTCCCAAAAAATGCTCAGTCTTTCACAAGAAAGGATGGGGCGAGGTACACCCCTTTGTCCACAACTGCGTGAGCAAATAGTCAAACAGTTTAAGAACAATATTTCTCAAAGTGCAATTGCAAGAAATTAAGGGATTTCAACATCTACGGTCCATAATATCATCAAAAGGTTCAGAGAATCTGGAGAAATCACTCCACGTAAGCGGTATGGCCGGAAACCAACTTTGAATGACCGTGACCTTCGATCCCTAAGGCGGCACTGTTTTAAAAACCAACATCTATCTCTAACGAATATCAGCACATGGGCTCAGGAACACTTCAGAAAACCACTGTCACTAAATACAGTTTGTCGCTACATCTGTAAGTGCAAGTTGAAGCTCTACTATGCAAAGCGAAAGCCATTTATCAACAACATCCAGAAACGCCGCCAGCTTCTCTGGGCCCGAGATCATCTAAGATGGACTGATGCAAAGTGGAAAAGTGTTCTGTGGTCTGACGAGTCCACATTTCAAATTATTTTTGGAAATATTCGACATGGTGTCATCCGGACCAAAGGGGAAGCGAACCATCCAGACTGTTATCGACGCAAAGTTCAAAAGCCAGCATCTGTGATGGTATGGGGGTGCATTAGTGCCAAAGGCATGGGTAACTTACACATCTGTGAAGACAGCATTAATGCTGAAAGGTATATACAGGTTTTGGAAACACATATGCTGCCATCCAACCACCGTCTTTTTCATGGACGCCCCTGCTTTTTTCAGCAAGACAATGCCAAGCCACATTCAGGACATGTTACAACAGCATGTAGCATGTGCTGTAAGAATGCGGGTACTTTCCTGGCCCGCCAGCAGTCCAGACCTGTCTCCCACCGAAAATGTGTGGCGCATTATGAAGCGTAAAATACGACAGCGGAAACCCCGGCTGAAGCTCTACATAAACCAAGAATGGGAAAGAATTCCACTTTCAAAGCTTCAAAATTTAGTTTACTCAGTTGCCAAACGTTTGAGTGTTAAAAGAAAAGGTGATGTAACACAGTGGTTAATATGCCGTTTCCCAACTACTTTGGCCCGTGTTGCAGCCATGAAATTCAAAGTTAAATATAATTTGCAAAAAAAAAAATTAAGTTTATGAGTTTTAACATCAAGATTTTGTCTTTGTAGTGCTTTCAAGGATTTGCAAATCATTGTATTCCATTTATATTTACATCTAACACAATTTCCCAACTCATGTGGAAACGAGGTTTGTAAGTAAACAGACAATTTTAGGTCAGATTTTTTGACAGAAAGGTAAGTAAATGAAATACACAGAAATAATATACAAAATATTAGCCACTGCTGCTGCTCACTGCTCCCCTCACCTCCGAGGGGGTGATCAAGGGTGATGGGTCAAATGCAGAGAATAATTTCACCACACCCAGTGTGTGTGTGTGACAATCATTGGTACTTCAACTTTTTTTTTATTTTTATGGTTTTGTAGTCCATTCCAGTCTTGTCGGGGAATACAATGTTGTCCCTGCTGTCCTTTGACAGCTCTTCAGCCATTGTGGTGAAGTAGCTGTTTTCGTGACAGGAGTCATTTGTCCACATAAAGAGTTATGACTAAGAGTGCTTTCCTAAAAGGACAGGACTACAATGAAAAAAGCTCTGTGGGAGTCAGAATGCGTGATGGTTGATCAAATACTTATCTCAGACCCGCCCCCCCCCCCTAAATTATTATTTTATGATTACGCTTAAAAGAAAAAGAAAAATCATGACAACTGCATTTCTCTGTCGCACTGCAGGTTTGTGGTGGGCTCCAACAGGGTGATCTTTATGTTGCGAGATGGCAGCTTAGCCTGGGAAGTGAAAGACTTCCTACTGACCCAGGAGCGATGCATGGACGTCACGGTAGAAGGACAGGTATTCCAGGGAAAGGCTGCCAGCAAGGACGACAGTAAACACAAGCAGCAGAAGGACGTGAACGCCAAAAAGACCAAGAAAAAGAAGACTGAGAGTAAGAAGGTAGATTTGGAGGGCAACAGAGCCAACAATAGACAGGAGGAACTATGATGGACTATCAGGGTTTCGTCCACTTCAAAGTCATTAATCAATGAACTAATCAATCTTTCTGGGTTGATTCCCTTGACTGCTGAGCACTCCCATTGGTGTTTTCTGAGCAACACATTGCTTTACAAATACCCTCTTGAAATTAGACTCTTGACGAAAGCTATCATTACAAGAGTGATGTCTCATCAATGGAAACATAGCACCTGGGATGTATTTCAGTACTTAACAGGATCCTATAATCTCACTTTTTGGAGGTAGTCATGAAATCAGTTAATTATGGGAGGTGTTCATTTCCCTGGTACAGATAAGCATGTTGGAGGCATTCAATTGGACTTTTGTTTCTGGTTTGTCTAGGACTGTTAATGTCCAGCAACACTTCAAAATGTTCAAATCAGCCCACACATTTTTTATTTTTTATTTTCACAAAATTTAAGAATAAACGTTTTTTCAACACTCCAGTGCCATTGACAAATCCATATGTATTTGAACATATTTCATTAATTCTACGCAATAAACTGGCAGTAACTGACATTTACTGAGGTTTTTTTATTAGCAATTTAGCTTTTGTGACAAATCCACCACCCTATGCTATATAGATATCTTCCTGACTTGTCTAAAAATTGATTTCAATTATTTAATAAGAAGAGTTGAATTGTAATATTTGACACCCTATTAAAACATCACAATTGGTAAATTGACTTAGAATTAGATTTTTATGAAAAATACACTTTTGGAAATGAGCCAGGTTACCGTTTTGGGAGATGCCATATCCTGGGATAGTCACATGATTTTCAGAAAAGACTAAGTACTAAATGTTTATTTTACTGTATGTCACTTAGAGAGTTAATTAATAAAAACATTAAGTTGCATAGGACCAGTTAGACACTGTTAAAGTGTTATTGGTTGAAAGTAAAGGTAACGGAACTTCACAAACTAAAACTGGAGTATGATTTCTTTATTCATACACAAGACCCCTCAACCGTAGTGTCTGAAACCAAATTACTCATCTCATTATAGGAAATTGTTATATTCAAAATATAATCCATTATGTATTAGTGTAGGACAGGAGTGTCCCAACTTTATCCAGGGAGGGTTGCCCACATAAACACTAAAAGGACCTTGAAATATTCTGCACAAAAAAGATGCTAAAAAACAATCCAATGTAGGTCAATACATGCAAAGCCATCTGAATGAAACAATTTAGCTTTATATTATTGGTTTAAAGAAAAGCCTTTTTTTTAATCTAATTGTACATTCGATTAATATTTCGATTTATTTGCACGGCCCTTCTTTGTGAGGTTTGCATGTTTTCCTTGTGACTGCGTGTTGTTTTCTGGGTGCCCAGCTTCCTTCCACCTCCAACACAACATTTTTGGATTGTTTAATAATCAGGTTATCTAAATAACAGACATGTGCATGGGGATGGGCAGATGGACAACACTAAATAGGCCCCAGTATGTAACGTGAGTGTGAATGGTTGTCTATCTGTGTTGGCCCTGCAATTAGGTGGAGACTTGTCCTGCCTTCCACCTACCTGAGTGCAGCTGGGATAGGTGTCAGCTCCCCTGCTACACAGAAAGACACAACCTGTAGAAAATGAATGGAATTATTTTTACAATTATGCAGATGAGTTACAGGCTGAAAATGACCTGCTGTACTTTGGACATCAACACACAATCTTAACTATACAGTACATGTGGTCCAGAACACGCCTAAAAGTATACTTAAATAAAACAAGTAATTTTAAAGTACATGCATAAAGTTTAGAGCAGTGGTTCTCAAATGGGGGTACTTGAAGGTATGCCAAGGGGTACGTGAGATTTTTTTGAATATTTTAAAAATAGCAACAATTCAAATATCCTTTATAAATATATTTCATGAATAATACTTCAAGAAAATACTAATGTACAGTAAGTTCATAAACTGTGAAAAGAAATGCAACAATGCAATATTCAATGTTGACAGCCAGATTTTTTTGTGGACATGTTCCATAAATATAAATGTCAGAGACTTCTTTTTTAGTGAAGAAATGTTTAGAATTAAGTTCATGAATCCAGATGGATCTCTATTTCAATCCCTAAAGAGGGCACTTTAAGTTGATGATTACTTCTATGTGTAGAAATATTTTTTTGTAATTGAATCACTCGTTTATTTTTCAACAAGTTTTTAGTTATTTTTATCTTTTTTTCCAAGTAGTTCCAGAAAGACTACTACAAATGAGCAATATTTTGTTATACAATTTAATAAATCAGAAACAGATGACATAGTGCTGTATTTTCCTTCTTTATCTCTTTTTTTTTTCAACCAAAAATTCTTGCTCTGATTAGGGCAGGGGTCGGGAACCTTTTTGGCTGAGAGAGCCATACAAGCCAAATATTTTTAAAAGTATTTCCGTAAGAGCCATATATATATATATATATATATATATTTTTTTTTTAACACTGAATACAACTATATGCGTGCATTTTTAAGAAAGACCAACATTTTTAGAGTAGAATAAGTCTCTTATTCTTTTTAATAACATTGTTATTCTGAGGCTGACCAAAAATAAATAAAATACTTCTTCCCATTAATGAGACTTCTTGAACAGGTGCGGTAGAAACCGGATGGATGGATGAAAAAGTGCATGAGAATGTGTTATATTTTGAACATTATTTTTGACACTGTGATTACCAGCGGAATTATTCATTACTTATCACGTTAAGCAATGTCAGATAAGATTTATCTGAGAGCCTGGTGCAGTCATCAAAAGAGCCACATCTGGCTCTAGAGCCATAGGTTCCCTACCCCTGGATTAGGGGGTACTTGAATTAAAAAATATTCACGGGGGGTACATCACTGAAAAAAGATTGAGAACCACTGAAAGTAGTAAAACCAAATAAGTTATTTTAAAGTATGTTTTAAATAAGCATATGATTTAGTTGTGGAGGAAGTACGATTGAAAATAGTGTCTTTATTTTGAAAAGCCTCACATCCGGGATGTGTGACAGCGACTCACTTGACGCGGAGGGGATGTCTCATGGCAGCGTCGTTTTTAAAGCAAAGTCTTCATCATTGAACGTCGTCCGCGGATATTCCTGTCCTGGGCTCACTTTACTGGACTGCTCAACGTAGGGGGCGGTTGTTCGTAGTGGAGTTGTACTTTTTACCAATGTGTTCCAAGTCGGCTGCGTCCAGCACGACCACACCCTCCCCGCTTCCTCGTCGCTGTTCAGCGGGAGCAGCGCTTTGTAGCTGCGGGAATAACGGACACTTCTTCCAAACACACCTTTAAATCCTCGCTAATGGACTACAGCGCTGGACCACCGAGCGGCATGGCCCAGAGAAGCGAGTGGACAGCCGGGCAACGCGGGCTTCCAGGCGCCGTCGTCCCGTGTAAGGACTGCTAGGAGGAGGTGGACATCCGGACGCTGCGAATGGAGTCCGGCAGACCGCAGCTAGCTTGTAACCGGGGAGTGTGCGTCAACACCAGCTTGAAACTGGATGGACTTTAACCGACTGGATCGATCCGACGTGAGCGGGATTGATCGAAGGATGGTGTCCGAGGGAGAGCCACCTCTTCCCGCTGTCCAGACGTGCTGGCCGGGTGGTGCCCGGTGTTTCCCCAGTGAGCCAGACCGGGCCAGCGGGTGGTCAAGCTGCCGCTGCACACCAGCAGCTCTCCTCAGGGTGGACTTAAAATGATATCCTGTTGAAAGACACTTCAGTTTGCTATCTATTAACCATTTTTAACATTTGACTAATTAGCACAGAAACACATCTAATTCCAAGTGCATAGAACATATCAAATCTGCCATATGGGATGCTTTTTAGTGCACACACATTGCAGTATGTGTGATTTTGTGTATAATTTAACTTGTGAGATTAGTTTTTTTTTTAAATTCAGGGCATTTAAAACTGGTAGCTTTATTAAGTATGACTTACATAAGCCATTGTGGGAGTATGTCATTTAGGTTTGAATTCAGTTTGCCTAACAATGCCATTCAAATAATGCAGTCATTTTTTTTCATTTGTAAGACTTCAGTTAGCATATAATTTTCTTTGCAGGAATTTAAGGAATTATTTTTTGTTTTCTGGCCAGATTTAACATTTAAAGATTGGAGCGGAGGCTCTAAATGGAACGATGCAGTTTGCGGCAGCAGTAAAAAAAGTCACCTAGGCAGAAGATTAGTGACGATTTCCACTCCGCTATCATGGCGAGTGGCGGCTCCGGCAAGTCGTCTGGCGAAGGATCCGCTGTCGTCCCCGGTGGAAGTCTGCAACAGAGGAAGCGTCTCTCGTCCGTCTGTGATGCGTGCAAAGCCAAGATGCAGCTCGTGGCGGACCTCCTCCTCTTGTCCAGCGAGACCAGGCCGATTATGGCATCCGAGGGCATGGCGTTGGCCGACACGTTCGACCAGTGCCGGGACACGGTCATCGCACGGACCAAAGAGCTCTCAATTCTCACGCATGACATCCAGAGCCAGCTCAACATGGGCAGATTCACAGAGGTGGGGGACCGCCTGTCAGAGATGGCCGATTTGGTCGTGTCTTTGACAGAGTGCTCCGCTCACGCTGCGTATTTGGCGGCGGTGGAGACCACGGGCTCACAGCCTTGCTCGCTTGGTCTCGTGGACCGCTACAAAGTGACCCGCTGCCGTCACGAGGTGGAACAAAGCTGCGGCGTCCTCCGAGGAACCGCCCTGCCGGATCTCACCCCTCAGCTCCTCCTGGAGATCTCCCAGAACATCTCCACCAACCTCAAGACTTTGACGGACATCTCTTCACTGGCCAGCGAGAGGTCCAGGGACCGCTTTGCCAAAGAGCAGTTCAAGTTAAGCGTCAAGAGCATGAGCACCAGCGGCACCGCCTTCTTGGCGTGTGTGAGGGAGATTAAGACCCAGCCCGGCGAGCTCACAAGGAACCGCTGTGTCCTCTTCAGCGGCGCTCTGGTCCACGCTGTCAACGCTCTGGTCGGGTTCGCCACAGAGCCTCTGTTCCTGGGAAGAGCTGCGAGTATCTCCACTGAAGGGAAGGCCGTACAGACTGCGGTGTTGGGGGGCGCCATGAGCGTTGTTTCGGCATGCGTCCTCCTCACCCAGGGACTCAGGGACGTGGCCCAGCACCCTGAGAGCAGTTCCAAAATGGCTGACTACCGGGAGCGCCTGCGGAGCTCTGCGTGCGCTATATCAGACGGCTGCACGCTGCTCACTCAGGCTCTAAGAGAGCGCTCCTCGCCGAGGACTCTGCCGCCAGTCAACTCTCATTCTGTGAATTAGTTCCAAGAGGAGGAAATGTAGTTCCAAACCAAAGAGACTCGGGACATCACTGCTAGTCAGGTCTCGTCCGTACAAACGACGTAGGCCTGTCAGCTGTTCCACAAGTGTCGATGAGCACATCTGCAGGGTTGTACGTCACGCTGGATGTGACAGTAATCAGACCACTTCCATCGACCCCATGTGAGCTCCTCACAAACTGACAAAACCTGAAAAGTTTACCTCAGTTTTCAGCGCTGGTAAAAAATGTGTTGTAGGATGAATGTGTGAACCTACCAGAGACTGACCTTCTCCCGTGACGAGTGTCTTTTAAGTTAGCTTTTTTTTTTTTCTGACGTGTGTGAATCTCTACTTTAAAAAAAGCTGCTGTGCGTATGTGCCATAGTTTTGTTTTTGTTTTGTTGTTTTACACATTATTCACCTTCACTTAGTACTTTCATGTGTTTTGACATGTAAAGGAGTATTTATTTTAACCATTAATAAATGCTTTTTCTGATAAGCTGTTGTGCTACAACCTATTTATTTAAAGGCCTTAAATTATTATTATTATTAAGATTTATTTGAAATAGGGACAGATACAAAAAAAACAGACATCTGAAACAGTTATCCAATGTATGCATCATAGTGTTTGTAGCCAAAGCTAACAACAAAAACAACAACACAGATCCAACATCATTGAAACAGGAAAATAAAAATAATAAGGCAAAAATGAATCAATAATGATAATAGAAATAATACGGACAAAGTGCAAACTCGATAAAAGCCAATAATAATAATAACAACACAAAGTGCAGACATAGAGGAAGTTGTTTGCAACAATATTTGAGGGTTCAATTATAATTTACACAATGCAAAAATGCTGCGATGAGGTGGCGACTTCTCCAGGGTGGACCCCGCCTTCCGCCCGATTGTAGCTGAGATAGGCACCAGCGCCCTCCGTGACCCCAAAGAGAATAAGCGGTAGAAAATAGAGGAATGGAAAATGCAAAAATGCATAAATTATACCATTTTGTATTTTCAAAAAGTAATTAAAATAGTGCAACATATATCAATATGCTTTTTAATTTAATGATGCATTTGTATTTATTTTATGCAGTATATGATATATATTTTTAGTTATGTAATTATACTTATTAGGATTTTTATGGGTTAATAATAGTGAAATAATTTAGTTAGGTAAATATTTTATTTGGGTGTGGGATACTTTCAGAGATTATTCCTCGTGGAGGAATGGAAGTTCATGCCATGGTGTCAGCAAACACAACCTCAAGTGTTGTTGAATGGCAGCTCCTCACTTTCAACATCTCTGGGGAAGATGTATTTTGAGTTAAATGATCGACCGTATAGTCCAATGTATGACACAATTGGAGCGTAGCACTGCGAGTCTGCATCATACTGAAGCAGAATGAGTCGATAACGCCAGCCAAAGACATTAAAAATAGCAGTTTTGCAGTAGTAGTTTATTTATTAAAATATAGAGAAGATGCTGATGGTGTGTTTGACAGAAAAGTTTGGAAGATATATTGTAAAAATTTGCTCTTCAAGATAAATGTTCACTATTATTACATGAAGTCATAAAACTACTGTAGTTGTTTTTACTGCATTCTGTTGTATTGTTTTTATACATTTCTTTTCCAAAAGCTTGTTTTTTTAAAAGGCGAGTTAATGTGTTAAACTCTGCAGTTTTGGGGGGCAAAGAACCATTTGAATTTCTATATTATTTAATTAATTTATTTCCATTGAAGCTGATGCAAAATTAAAATAAGAAAACAAATGTTTTCAGATATTTTTTTAAAATGACTTGAGTAATGTGTAGCATGTTAATAATTCCTAAATTAACTGTACCTGATATTCATTATTAAATGTAAAAGACACAGCTTTAAAAAAGAAATCCAATGTAAACAGTTTATTCAAAAACAGTTAAAAATTGGCATGCCATGATTGCAAAATACAGAAATTAGGAATCATAATCCATAGGGAGTCAAATTTGACTGCCTAAAATATTTTTTTTTTTTTTAAAAAGAAGAAAAATGTATTGACCTGCAAAGTAATTATCCAGTATTTAAATATCAGGACTAGTGCAATAATTTAAAGTGAAGATGACCCAACTTTAAAAAGAAAAAAAAGATAACAATTAATTAAAGTTAAGACTAATTAATTAATAATGGTGCAACTTTTTAAAAAGGAAGTATTTTGTTTACATCAAAATTGACTCTAAAAGTAAAATAAAATGTGCTGGTTGATGTCAGTTTATTACAATGTAACATATTTAGAGTTTTTCATTACATAATGTCTGAAAAAGAGTACGAAGAAGCACATTTTCTTTAATCCTACCCCTTTTCATATCATAGCAGTTTTAACCCATTTGTTTGTTTTCTATTTGTGACAAAACAAAGAATAAATAAATTAGTATTAAATAAATAAATAAACAATAATTCAAGTTCTCCTAAATAAATAATTAAGTAATTTATGGTTCACCTATGAGATGACTAAGATTATTTTTTTGAATAAGATTTTTCTTTGTACTTTAGGAACACTTTGAGTCAGTAAAGTTTCTTAAACTCGATCCTATTAGTACTTTTTTTTTTTTTTTCTTTCTGACTCTATTCCATAATTTAATTCCACAAGCTGATATTAGGTTTTTTGTATTTGTATTTGTATCTGACTTTCTCTTCTACTGTTACTGAATAATGTAATTTTTGTTTTACTGAGATTCTAAACACTGTTAACAAAACACAGTTGTATCATCTGCAAATAGTACCAACTTTAAGTCATTTGTAACTTTGCAAATGTCGTTCATTTACAGATTAAATAATATTGGTCCCAGTATCGATCCCTGGGGTATGCCAAAATATATATTTAGCTCTGTGTTGGCCTGCATACTATAAGTGCATGGTATAATACCAATTATATAGCATTATGAATACTATTTATGTACAAAACACTAAACTAGTGAAGTTGGCACATTGTGTAATTCGTAAATAAAAACAGAATACAATGATTTGCAAATCCTTTTCAACTTATAGTCAATTGAATAGACTACAAAACACGATATTTAATGTTCGAACTGAGAAACATTTTTTTTGCAAATAATCATTAACTTAGAATTTAATGGCAGCAACACATAGCAAAAAATGTGTGTACAGGGGCATTTTTACCACTGTGTTACATGGCCTTTCCTTTTAACAACACTCAGTAAATGTTTGGGAACTGAGGAGACCAATTTTTGAAGCTTTTCTGGTAGAATTCTTTCCCATTCTTGCTTAATGTACAGTATAAGTTGTTCAACAGTCTGGAGTCTCTTTTGTGGTATTTTAGGCTTCATAATGAGCCAAACAATTTCAATGAGTGACAGGTCTGGACTACAGGCAGGCCAGTTTAGTACCTGCACTCTTTTACTATGAAGCCACACTGTTGTAACACATGGCTTGGCATTGTCTTGCTGAAATAAGTAGGGGCGTCCATGATAACGTTGCTTGGATGGCAACATCAATCAATCAATCAATGTTTACTTATATAGCCCTGAATGACTAGTGTCTCAAAGGGCTGCACAAACCACCACGACATCCTCGGTAGGCCCACATAAGGGCAAGGAAAACTTACACCCAGTGGGACATCGGTGACAATAATGACCCAGTGGGACGTCGGTGACAATGATGACTATGAGAACCTTAGAGAGGAGGAAAGCAATGGATGTCGAGCGGGTCTAACATGATACTGTGAAAGTTCAATCCACAATGGATCCAACACAGTCGCGAGAGTCCAGTCCAAAGCGGATCCAACACAGCAGCAAGAGTCCCGTTCACAGCGGAGCCAGCAGGAAACCATCACAAGCGGAGGCGGATCAGCATCGCAGAGATGTCCCCAGCCGATACACAGGCAAGCAGTACATGGCCACCGGATCGGACCGGACCCCCTCCACAAGGGAGAGTGGGACATAGAAGAAAAAGAAAAGAAACGGCAGATCAACTGGTCTAAAAAGGGAGTCTATTTAAAGGCTAGAGTATACAAATGAGTTTTAAGGTGAGACTTAAATGCTTCTACTGAGGTGGCATCTCGAACTGTTACCGGGAGGGCATTCCAGAGTACTGGAGCCCGAACGGTAAACGCTCTATAGCCCGCAGACTTTTTTTTGGCTTTGGGAATCACTAATAAGCCGGAGTCGTTTGAACGCACATTTCTTGCCGGGACATATGGTGCAATACAATCGGCAAGATAGGATGGAGCTAGACCGTGTAGTATTTTATACGTAAGTAGTAAAACCTTAAAGTCACATCTTAAGTGCACAGGAAGCCAGTGCAGGTGAGCCAGTACAGGCGTAATGTGATCAAACTTTCTTGTTCTTGTCAAAAGTCTAGCAGCCGCATTTTGTACCAACTGTAATCTTTTAATGCTAGACATGGGGAGACCCGAAAATAATACGTTACAGTAGTCGAGGCGAGACGTAACAAACGCATGGATAATGATCTCAGCGTCTTTAGTGGACAGAATGGAGCGAATTTTAGCGATATTACGGAGATGAAAGAAGGCCGTTTTAGTAACGCTTTTAATGTGTGCCTCAAAGGAGAGAGTTGGGTCGAAGATAATACCCAGATTCTTTACCGTGTCGCCTTGTTTAATTGTTTGGTTGTCAAATGTTAGAGTTGTATTATTAAATAGAGTTTGGTGTCTAGCAGGACCGATAATCAGCATTTCCGTTTTTTTGGCGTTGAGTTGCAAAAAGTTAGCGGACATCCATTGTTTAATTTCATTAAGACACGCCTCCAGCTGACTACGGTCCGGCGTGTTGGTCAGCTTTAGGGGCATGTAGAGGTGGGTGTCATCAGCATAACAGTGAAAGCTAATACCGTATTTGCGTATGATGTCACCTAGCGGCAGCATGTAGATGCTGAAGAGTGCAGGGCCAAGGACCGAACCCTGGGGAACTCCACACATTACCTTAACGTAGTCCGAGGTCACATTGTTATGGGAGACACACTGCATCCTATCAGTAAGATAAGAGTTAAACCAAGACAGGGCTAAGTCTGACATACCAATTCGTGTTTTGATATGTTCTAATAAAATATTATGATCGAAGGTATCGAAAGCAGCGCTAAGATCGAGGAGCAGCAACATAGATGACGCATCAGAATCCATCGCTAGCAATAGATCATTAGTCATTTTTGCGAGGGCTGTCTCCGTGGAGTGATTTGCCCTGAAACCGGATTGAAAAGTTTCACATAGATTTTTAGACGCTAAGTGTTCATTTAACTGCTCCGCAACAATTTTTTCAAGGATTTTTGAAATAAAGGGAAGGTGAGACACCGGTCGGTAGTTTACCATGAGGTCAGGATCGAGGTTAGGTCTTTTAAGAAGAGGATGAATAACCGCTTTTTTGAATGCTAGGGGAACAGTGCCCGAGGAGAGTGATAAGTTTATAATATTTAGCACTGATGGACCTAATAATACAAAGAGCTCCTTGATCAGTTTCCCAGGAAGAGGGTCAAGTAAACATGTTGTCTGTTTTATTCCATTTACATGTTTTAACAATTCCTCTAATGTTATTTCCTCAAAACGAGAGAAACTATTTTGGGGGGCAGTATCCGCCGTATATACCATCGTATCAGTGTTAATAGAACCCCGTTGTAGCTGGGACGCATTGTCTTTAATCTCCTTTCTAATGACTTCAATTTTCTTACTAAAGAATTGCATAAAGTCATCAGCTGAGTGGGTGGAGCTACTGGAAGGGGTCCCTTGTTGGGTTAGCGATGCTACCGTACTAAACAAAAATTTAGGATCGTTTTTATTACGGTGGATGAGATTTGAGTAATATTTAGCTTTAGCTAAGGTAAGCATGCGTTTATAAGTTATTAAACCATCACTCCATGCTTGATGGTGCACCTCAAGTTTAGTCGTGCGCCATTTGCGTTCCAGCTTTCTACATAATAATTTCTGAGCTCTAGTTTCTTCTGTAAACCACGGGGTGCGCTTTTTTGGAGCCTTTTTTAACTTTAGCGGTGCTATGTTATCAATGGTTTCGCGTAGGGCGTCGTTAAAGTTGTTAGTGGGGTTATCAATAGAGCCCACATACTTTGGGAATGATGCCATTACCGAGGGCAGTAGGTCAGCAAGAGTTGTCGTTGTGGCTGTATTAATGTTGCGGCTGCTATAGCAGTTATTATTATTATTAGTTTGACGAACATGCGTCTGAACCTCGAATTTTATAAGGTAATGATCGGACAATACTTTAGTATACGGGAGTATCGTAACTTTGGAAACGGTGATACCCCTGACAAGAACTAGCTCTATCGTATTACCGTTGCGATGCGTGGGTTCATTTATTATTTGTGTGAGACCACAGCTATCAATTACAGTCTGGAGCGCTACGCACGGTGGGTCCGATGGGGTATTCATATGGATATTAAAGTCCCCCATTATGATTATATTATCGGCGTGTGTCACTAGATCAGCAACAAGCTCTGAGAATTCATTGATAAAGTCCGAACAGGGCCCTGGGGGGCGGTAGATAACAGCCAGGTGTAGAGGCAGCGGTGTGACAGACCTCATAGTAAGCACCTCAAACGATTTATATTTATTATTTATGTTAGGACTAAGGTCAAAGTTTTCGTTGTATATTAGTGCGACCCCCCCACCCCTTTTAAGCGGACGGGCAATATGCGCATGTTAGGAGGACATGCCTCATTTAGCGCAAAAAAGTCGTTTGGTTTAAGCCAGGTTTCGCTGAGACCGATGACGTTAAGATTGTTGTCTCTGATAATATCATTAACTAATAACGTTTTGGGAGGCAATGATCTTATGTTTAAAAAACCTATATTATAGGTAGTGGGCTGTTTTAGGGAATTTTTGATGAAATTATCCGTAGTAGCAATATTAATAATGTTGTGTTTATTATGCCCAGTGCATTTAGTATAGTTACGACCATATCTAGGAATTGATACGACAGGAATTTTCCGATTGTTTGATTGTTGCTTTGATAAACTGCACGCATCATAGTTAGCCTCCTCGGTAAAACACATGTCGAACTCTGAAACACTCAAAGCAGAAAAAACGTGTTCTAATTTAACTGACTCCTTACCCAGATCAGTAGTCTCGCATTTTCCATTTAAATCCGTCTTCAGGATGGAGGGAAGTGGTGTTCTGTGGGGATTAGCCTTCTGCTTCGTTTTTAGCCCCGCTCGGCATCCGCGTTTCCGATCACACCGCTGGCGTCTGCTCCGTAGACGGCCCCCGCTGCTACTATACTCCCCTGCTTCACAGGCCGCTGGATGTAGCCGCCAACGTATTCCCATGCTAGTTAGCACGTTTAGCACGCACGCGTCTATCAGTCCAAAACGGCCCGATATGTCCACATCCAGAAGTGTCTGGCGGTCGTACGTGATCACGGAGTGACCACGATGTGAGCCAGCCATAAAGTTTGTAGAATTGTCCGGTATTTCTGCCAAATGTTCCATCTTTATCAGGAGCTCCGCCATGTCGCAGCCCGTCCGGGCGCCGCCATCTCCATATAACATGTGTTGCTCCAAAACCTGTATGTACATTTCAGCAATAATGGTGCCTTCACAGATGTGTAAGTTACCCATGCCTTGGGCACTGATACACCCCCATACCGTCACAGAGGCTGACTTCTGAACTTTGTCTGGATGGTTCTTTTCCTCTTTGGTCGTGAGAAAACGACATCCACAGTTTCCAAAAACAATTTGAAATGTGGACTCCTCAGACCACAGAACAATTTTACACTTTGCATTAGTCCATCTTAGAGGAGCTCGGGCCCAGCGAAGCCTGTGACGTTTCTGGGTGTTGTTGATAAATGGCTTTGTCTTTGCATGGTAGAGTTTTAACTTGTTGTTACCAACTGTAGTTACTGACAGTGGTTTACTGAGGTGTTCCTTAGCCCATGTGGTGATAGCCTTTACACACTGATGTCGCTCTTTGATGCAGTAACACCTGAGGGTTCAAAGTTCCGTAATATCATCGCTTACGTGCAGTGATTTCTCTAGATTCTCAGAACCTGTTGATGATATTACGGGCTATAGATGGTGAAATCCCTAAATTCCTTGTAATAGCTCATTGTGAAATGTTGTTCTTAAACTGTTTGCCAATTTTCTCACGCATTTGTTCACAAAGTGGTGACCCTCGGCCCATCCTTGTTTGTGAATGACTGAGCATTTCATGGAAGCTGCTTTTATACCCAATCATGGCACCCACCTGTTCCAAGTGATCACGTTCATCTATTGGATGTTCCACAAATAAGTCTTTGATCAGCTTTCCTCAACTTGGTCAGTCTTTTTTGCCACTTGTGCCAGCTTTTTTTAAACATGTTGCAGGCATCAAATTCCAAATGAGCTAATATTTGCAAAAAATAACACAATTGTTCAGTTCGAACGTTAATTATCTTGTCTTTGCAGTCTATTCCATTGAATATAGGTTGAAAAGGATTTGCAAATCATTGTATTCTGTTTTTATTTATGATTTACACAATGTACCAATTTCACTGGTTTTGGGTTTTGTAGCATTATCTAAATAGTGTTTGTAGAATTCTATTCATATAATATTGAATCCTTAAGGAATCGTTTATTCGGTCATTTAGGTGGCGATAACAAAACTTCAATCACAATATTGTTTTTAGTTATCAATAAGCCTGTTAAATATGTATTACCAAAATGAATCCTAATTGTAAACCATAAGACCAAAACCTGCATTTGTCACTATTTGTTTATGTTGTCAAATATCTTATTTTCTCTTAAAAGTTCATCTCGGACATTTTTAAATAATTACCAAGCACAGTAGAAGTCCGACTTTGATTACAATCCAAAAACATCCCACTTTTACATTTCCATACTTTGCGACTTGTGTGAAAAAGAGTAGAGAGAAGCAGAGCAATCAATTTCGGCAGCGTTTTAGCATGTTTTTTTAATGACATTTTAAAAAGCGAGGAAGAACAACAGAGTGTAAAAAGTTGTGTCAATTGTCAGACGTGATTCTCTGCATTCTTCAGCCTTCCTGCTTCCACTGAACGGAGCAAACGCATTGACCTTCAGCAGGAAACTACAGGCTGCGCTATCAGCATCAACTTCCTTCACATGACAAAAGCCTGCAGTCATAATTTTAGGCAAGGCTTCGCCCGTTTCCTGCTGCAGGAGGAAACACTTCTATCCTTTTCCCCTGAGAAGCTCCCATCCCTGACACTGATGACACCGAACGGGCTGAAACATCGTCATTGTTTTGTACGATTTGGGAGGGAACAGAATGCAAAAAATACTTCACTTTTTTTAAAGAGTGTAAATGATTCATAATTCCATTTTGACGTTCATCTGTACGCTGCGTTCATCTCATTCATTCATTCATCCAGCCATCCATCCATCCATTTTCTACCCCTTGTCCCTTTCGGAGTTACAGGGGGGTGCTGGAGCCTATCACAGCTGCATTGTTTACATATTTCGCCAACTTTAACGGGGCAGAAAGTTACAAGTTCGGGCTTCTCCTTGGCACTTGCTGCAAGTAAAACCAGAAGCTTTGCATCACATGACACAATGGATGGCCTCCCTGTTTCCATAGCAACACAGCATGTTTCCAAGATGGTTGTTGTAATAACCCGATAAGCGCAAAGTGATCCTGTTTCAATAATGGATGTCTGGCCGCCGTTCTCGTGTTACTTTTACAATGGCGCCATCAAGAACAAGACTCTGCAGTCATGTGAGTGGTGTTCGCTGTCACCATGTTTTATGTTTCACTCACTTTTTCACTAATTACCTCTGCCAGGAGGATAGTTAGTTTGTCTTTCAGCAAAATAACTAAATAAATTAACTGAATTTTCATGAAACTTTTAGGAAATGTCACAAAATGTCTCTGTTAGAGTGTCCGCCCTGAGATCGGTAGATCGTGAGTTCAAACCCCGGCCGAGTCATACCAAAGACTATAAAAATGGGAGCCATTACCTCCTTGCTTTGCACTTAGCATCAAGGGTTGGAATTGGCGGTTAAATCACCAAAAATTATTCCCGGGCGCGGCACCGCTGCTGCCCACTGCTCCCCTCACCTCCCAGGGGGCGATCAAGGGTGATGGGTCAAATGCTGAGAATAATTTTGCCACATCTAATGTGTGTGTGACAATTATTGGTAGTTTAACTTTAACTTAAATGGCATAAGGAACACATTTTGAGACAAATATTTATGGATTTGGATTTAGGACTTTTTTACTATTAAGAATGATATTCTATCTAACTCTCCTTTTTTTTTTCAGATGTTTGCAACTTAGACATTTTGTAAGGGAGACCATACCTCATTTTGAAACCAAAGAGAAAGGACATGCTCTCTTGGAATTATTTTCGATTTCTCCGAACAGAAAAAAACTCATCTTTAATTTTACAATTTTTTTTAGTAAAGAGCCTAAGTTGGCACCATCTATTAATAGAGCATGGGAAAAAGAAATGGGTGGTGCTCTTCCTAATGAGGTAAGGACGACTGCACTTTTATACATTCATAAATGTTCAATAAATATCAGACACAGGTTAATTCAGTTCAAAGTTATACATAGGTTTCATTATTCTAAGGTTATGTTACATAAATTCTATCCCGATGTGTTCCCAACTTGTGACCAATGTAAAGTAGATAATGGTACGTTGTTGCATTTATTTTGGAACTGTTCAGTCATCGGTACATTTTGGTCAAGGACTTACTCTTTTTTTTTAATTCACAAGTTTTACAAAACCCATTCTTACCTGACAGAGACTTATAGCCCTGTTTGGATGTTCAGTGGACTCATGAACTCTTTCCCTCTACACCAGTGGTTCTTAACCCTGTTGGAGGTACCGAACCCCATCAGTTTCATAAGCACATTCACTGAACCCTTCTTTAATGAAAAATAAAATGTTTTTTTTTCAAATTCAAGACAAAGTTGAATGTTTTTGGTATCATTTTAGTACGGGGAACATATTCTAAGTAACAAAGACTTAATTTAAAAGGGTTATAGTTAGGGTCAGGGTTAGAGGGTTAGGGTTATAATAAGGCCATGTCGAATAAGGCATTAATAAGTACTTAATAATGACTAGTTAAATGCCAATATGTTACTAATTTGCATGTTAATAAGCAACTAACTAATGGTGAATATGTTCCCCATACTTAAGTGAACCGTGCATGAACATCACTTTGTTCAAAGAACAAACCCAACACAGTGCATAAACTCACAACAAATTACACACCTGCAAATCAATGTGACTTCTGCTCTTGCCGTATCCGTAATACGCCGATAAGGAGAAGTTTTTATTTACACGATGAGTCGGGTGTGTTTTGACCTCCACCGAACCCCTGAGGCCGACTCACCGAACCCCTAGGGTTCGATCGAACCCAGGTTAAGAACCAGTGCTCTACACCCAAACTGCACTCTTAATGGGTACAATGCAGGCCAAGAAACTCATACTGGCAGAATGGAAGACACAAACTCCATCCTTTCAAAATCGGCTGAATGACTTTGTTTCAGTTATACAAATGGAGAAACTGCGAAACAGCGGATAATCCACTCAAAGAAAATGGGAGGACTCCTGGGCCCCTTTGATGAAATATCTTGGCTGCAAAAGTTAATGGACTGGTTTAGTCTGGAGGTTAATGTATGAATTATTGTTATTATCATTATCTTTTTTTAAATTTTTTTTAAAATTTATTTTCATTTTGGATTTTCTGTAGTTCATGTAAGCTTCTCTCAATGGATGTGTGAATGTGTGTGGGAGTGGGTTGTGGGGGGTTGTTTTGTTTTGTTTGGTTTTATTTGCTTTGTTTTGTGTGTTTTGTCTTTCCTCTGTTTGTTATATGTTTTGGCTGGTGTTATTTTTGGAAAATAATTACTAAAAATATAAATTAATAAAGAATGATATTCTGGTGTTCACCATACGTTCAATGGTGAGACCATCAAACATGAAGAGCGGGGATATTCAACTACTGTGTTTCAGGGGTCACTTTTCTGGGAGGGGGGCAGACTTCACTATTAGATTAGTCTTATTTGAATTTGACATTAGATTTTGGTCTTTTTATTTTGTCAGAGTTACAGGCGTGATCTGCAGTTTTCAAGGCCCTTCTGCAAACATTCTAGTCAATGATCATCACTATGACAGCACCTTAGTGTTTTTAAGTGCTTCAAAAATGTTTTGAACTAAATTCACAGGCTACTACTTGAATAACGCAAATGATGAAAAGGAGAGGACCTAAAAAAGGAACCTTGAGGAATATTACTAGTATAAAAAAAGTGAACATTTGATTCCATATGATGTAAACCAGCTACAGCAGACCTGGGCATTCTGCGGCCCGCGGGCCACGTCCCGCCCTTTGTGCGTCCCTGTCCGGCCCACGTGAGGCCAATCATAAATTACAAAATACATTTTCAAAAGTATCAATATCGAGTGTGCAATACAATGGTGCTGCTTTTGTTTTGAAAAGCGTTATTTGTAGTACTTCCGTGTGGACGTATGCGCGTGCGAAATTGTGAGTGAATGTTAACAGCGGCAATCACAAATGACAAAATATATTTTAAAAAACATCTATGTCATGCGTGCAATACAAATGTGCTGCCCTTATTTTGAAAAGTGTTATTTATGGACGTATGTCCGTGTGTAACCTGTGAGTGAAGGTGCACAGCGGCAGGTGATGCCCGGTTACCCCCGAGATGTCAGCTCACGCTAAAAAATGAAAAGTTGATGATGAATGCCATGGTTTCAACAAGACATGGACTGCCAAGTATTTCTTCACAGAAATTAAAGGTAAAGCCGTGTGCTTAATTTGTGGTACACAGGCTGCTGTGTTTAAAGAATATAATTTGAATCGCCACTACATGAGGAAAAATATCGGAAACTGTCTAATGAAGAGCACGCAAGGGAGGCAAACCCAACAAGGACTTTTTGCCAAAATTCACACCCCCAAAGATGCAGCCATCAGGACAAGCTTCGTCATTTGTCACAAATTCGCCTGAAAAAGTAAGGCGTTTTCTGACAGAGTTTATTAAGGAGTGCTTATTGGACTCTGCTGCGCTGATATGCCCGGCGAAGAGGGGCACATTTGAGAACGTGTCACTCTTCCGACCAATGTTCCTTCCAATTTTTCATATGTGTGAGCATACGCCAAAACTCCTTGAGCATTCAGTGGCGGACATGTGAGCGATGGAAGACGTGCACACTGTTATGCGCTTATCTTTTTATTCGATATTGTGCGCGGCCTAGATTTGCCGTGCGCAGAGGACGCGTGAGCAGTGTGCAATTGCACAGGCGCGTACCTTAGAGGGAACGTTGCTCCCGACGCACTGTAACGAGGTGGGTTGAGACCATCACTGGAAACTTGGAGCTTCAGCTGAAATACAGAACGGCCATCTTAGACTGTTTTTCGCTGGCTTTAGGTGAGAGCTGCGATGTACGTGACACCGGCCAAATGCTCATCTTCTTACGTGGGATAACTGGAGACTTTCAAATCACGGAGGAGCTGGCAGTCATGCTGTCAACTAAAGAGACAACCACAGGTAATGACTTGATCACATAGGTAAATGCGTGTTTGGAAATGTAAGGAATGAAATGGGACAAGCTGGCAGGTGTGACAACAGATGGTTGTTCAAATCTGACAGAGAAAAATGTTGGACTTTTATAGAGGATGCAGGATAAAGTGACAGAAATTAACCCTGTGCAGAAATTGACATTTTTGCATTGTATTATACATCAGAAAGTGTTGTGTAAGACTGTTAAAAATAAAACCATCAAAAGCAATCTTCTTTTGTATAAGGTTAAGTTAGGTTAAATGAAATGTATATTATTATTATGATGTATAATATCCATCCATCCATCCATTTTCTACCGCTTATTCCCTTTTGGGGTCGCGGGGGGCGCTGGCGCCTATCTCAGCTACAGTCGGGCGGAAGGCGGGGTACAACCTGGACAAGTCGCCACCTCATCGCAGGGCGATGTATAATATTATTATTATTATTATTATTTATCTTACGGTATATCAAAAATAACATTGAACAAAATGTAATTGAAATATTGTCGATGTGGCCCTTCAGCAGTGCTCAGGTTGCTCATGCGGCCCCCTGTAAAAATTAATTGCCCACCCCTGAGCTACAGCAACAACTCAGTAAAATAAATCACATTACAAAAAAAAAGGTACCTTCCAAAAAGTGTCACAATGTTGGACATCATTGTTTTGTGTTTGCGAGCAAGGTTAAAATGTCAATGCAAGGACCTGCCTGAATGTAGACTGTGGTTTCATGGTAACATCTGATTATCTGATACCAAACATAGGCTACGGTATAGAGGCGTAACATGAATGTGTCTACTTAATATTATTAAACAAATACACTCTAGCCTTTGGTGCGCAGGAGTCGTGCTCAAGATAGTGCCAAGGAGAATTAACCTGACTCTCGCCAGATCCTTGTAGTTCACTGAGCTCCACACAAGGATGTGGGACTTCTCAATAGGAGATGTATTTCAGAAGGTTGGGCCTTGTAAAAAAAATCATTGTATGTGATTGGATAAACCACTTGTCCGTTATCAGATCAACCCGGGACGCTGATGAGAGCGACGCTGGGAAATCCAAAACAGAACAGCCGACATATTGGATAATGACAGAACAAAAAGTTAGAGAATTTTTACTGAAACAACGCAGGAATAAATTAAACAAAACAGTTGCAATAGCAACTGTTTTGCGAGGGCTGCTTACTGCCATTGTTGTTTGAATCAAACAGTCGCTTCGACACTATGTCACATCTATGAAATCCCGCCCGGCGGTCCTGATTGGTTCATTATTTTTTGCTATCTTGAAGGAGTTTGCATTGCCATTTAGCCCAGACCCTTGTGTGGAGCTCAGCGAACTACAATGATCTGGCGAGTATCAGGTTAAAGGAGAATACAGATCTTAAAAACTCTTTCGTCTATAAAGTCTCCTGTTTGGGAATACCTGATCGTTATGAGGTGGCGACTTGTCCAGGGTGTACCCCGCCTTCCGCCCGATTGTAGCTGAGATAGGCGCTAGCGCCACCCGCGACCCCGAAAGGGAATAAGCGGTAGAAAATGGATGGATGATTGTTATGGCAAAATGGAAGTGACAAGAAAGTCAAGTGGACATGAAAGCAGTGTTCAGTGCTGGGACACAAGCCCTTTAAACCAAAGATATGCAGTTTTTGTGTGTTGTTCCTTCACTCTGCCCTGTAACCAAAATGAACAGTGACCTTAAAACCGAGGTATGTCGTGAACCGTGTTTGAAGCAAAACACAAAATATTACATGGAAACTTGGCTGTACTTCAAAGTTTTAAATCTTAAGCCTTTCCGAGGCTTACATTGCAGAACAAGTCTGACCTTTGACCTAAGCTCTGTCGGGCCCTCATGTTCTTTGGATATGCCTACAAAGATCCATCCTTGCTAGGAATAAAACTGTTAATGAAAATAGTCTCAGTTGACCTGAAACTGTTTGGAGCGCATGTGTCGTATGGATTTTATTTCTTTTTTACTTCTCAGTTTTGAGCGTATGTGTGTGTTATTGAGTGTAGTTCCGATCGTAACCATGCACATACACACTGCCAACTCTTCTGGATTTTCCTTGATATTGCGCTTGTTTAAATACGTCCCGACAGAGGAAATGAATTTCCGGGGTTATGTTTTTGTGTAGATATAAAATAGCTTTTGTCCGGATGTCGAAAGGATGAAGAGAAGGTGGTCGATCAACAATCACTTTATGTGCCAAAACAACATCTAGAACCATCTTACTTGAAGTGCACACTTTCCCTTCCGTCTACATTCATCTAATCAGCAATCACTGTCGGATAATACAACTCCAAAGCAGGAATGAACCTTTAGCATACCTGCGTTAAAAAAAAACAGTCCATCGACTTAAAGGGGTACGCCATTTTTCTTGGAGTTTTGCCTGTCATTCACAACTATTGTGAGAGACAAAAAGACAAAAACTGGGTTTTTTCGCTTTCTAAACACATAAACATTGGCTGGTTCTAGGTGGCAATTCTACCTCTAAATCATTTTAAAAATGCATTCAAAAACAACCGTCAACAATATTACATTTACGTTCCATAACTTTTAAAATAACCAAGCTATAGAAAAATTGTTATTGTAAGATCGAACACTGAGGAACTCTTTTGCTATTGTAGAAACACATTGGCTCAGCACTACGGCAAGAGATGAGCCAGCTTCCTCTTCAGCAATAAACACTTTTGAGTTTGTAATGCACAACACACGGCAATACAACACCAATCTGTACTGACTGAAAAACATGAACAATTATATTACAGTATCTGTAAAGTATTAGCCCACATTTTATGTTTTGTATGTAAACAGCTAGCCAGACAGCGTATGTACTGTAGTTGTACTAAAACGTATGGCGTGATGCGTGTATCATGATCGATATTAGAGTGACTCACTCGATGGACAGTTGGTAGTCTGGTCCAGCTGGTTGGGGACGTTTCCTGTTGATGTTGGGCAAGCATGCCATTTAGGACGAAATAGCTTGTCTCCACATTTTATACTTATAGCGTCAAAACCGCTTTCATCCCCCTCTCTAGGGTTACGTCTATTCTAACATCTTATTCTTCCTCCGTGCTGGCTTCTATAAGCAGGAGTATATTTAGCTTCAAAAGTATAAGGTTGTACATCCTCATATGTCCAGAAATAGTCATCTTTGTTGTTTGTCTCCAAGTCTGCCATGATTAAAAAACACACTCAATGTTTGTTCCAGAAGCAGGAACACAAGTATTTGGCAGAAGTCAGACGTGCACTGAAACAGAAATCAATGTGCGGAAAAAAATAAAAAATCAGTCCCGGAAATGATCAAAACACTGTAAATATTGTACATATTCCATATTGTTATGAAGGTGTCTGTTACTAGATTATATATAGACTTGCAGTATGTATACAAAATAGTGATGGAGGGTTTTGAAGTTGTTTTAGAGGGATTTGAAGGCTACAACGGTGAATCCTATCACCTGCATCTTACAAGCGTTTTTTTTTATCATCTTTAAAATCCTAAAAAAAAAAGAAAAAGACATGCGTGTTTTTGTCTCTCATGATTATAAATGATGGACAAAACAAAAAAAATAAAAAAAATTGTTCCCCCTTAAGTGAAGTTAATAAAATATGTCTATTCTGACCACATAACACCTCTAATGACCAACATAGTGACATTTTAGATGTGATATGTAGTATTTGTGCACGGAAGAATATGAAAAAAACAACCTTTTTCTTTCGGTACAGCTTTGATTATAACAATCATTTTGTGCAAAAATAAAATGTCAGATTTAATATATTATTAAGAAATTACCGTTTGTTAAAACAATAATTAGAACAAGCTTTTAGCTAAAAGACAGAACAACAACACTGCAATACGAAGTGATAAAACATTGGATATTAAGCTTAGAAATTTTTGTAATGTGCACAGAGTTCAGTGGGCAGGTTGTGTGTTTTGTATCACAAGTATTAATTTTCTGTGTTGGTTTTGGATTATTTGGACCATAACTGGAAAGGGTTATCTGCATTGGTGCATATTGATTGTATACACATTGATAATGACGTAATGCTCATGGTCAATGACTAAAAATATTGAAAACATCTATTAGGTGGCAGCACATTTGCAATGTTTTAATTTTAATGTTATCAAAGATGTATTTAAGACATCACGCGGGACAGATTGTGGACGCTGGCGGGACGGATAGTTCAGGGGCCGCTGGGGTGTTAAGAAGAACAATGATGGACACTGAATTGAAAACCTTGACCACAAACCGTGATAAGCTTTGAACCATGAACTTTGTGAACCGTTCCACCCCGATAACCAGCACATTGACCTCCGAACTGCAAATCATTATGCGAAACTATTCCTTCAAGTTGATTGTCCTTCGGTCAATGGTCAACAAACAAACAGCTGTACATTCATAGATTGAAAAAATGAAAATGAAAATGTAGCAGACCGAAAAGGTTTAGGCTGAAGTTGAAAACTTATTGCGCCTAACCTTATAAACAATGTCAAGTACGAAATGAACTTCCGAAAATTATGAAATGTCCTTTGCACGGCATTTTTCGAATACACATTATACACAACATGAACATAGTTCAATTATATACACAGTAAAGGCATGTGAAATATCCTTTCACACGTATTAAACCTTTGCACCAATTATATACAATATATACAAACAATTATACTTCCATTATTATTTACATCCCACGTTTAGTTTTTAATAAACATTAATCATAGTATTAACTACAGTGTTGATTCAAATATGATATATATTTTTTAAGACATTGGTCTTAAAGTGTTTTTTAAATGTGTGAATGGAACTGGAACATTTTAAGGAATCATCCAAGCTGTTCCACAGTTGAACTCCTCAACAGAAACACATCTACTTTTTAAGTTCGTTCTTATTTTTGCTTTCTGAAAGAAAGCTGAACCTCTGAGGTCATAGGGATTCTCTCTGAGTTTGAAGATCTCCTGTAGACCCCCAGGCAGCATGTGGTTATGACCTTTGTATGTCACAATAGTAGTATTGAGGGCAACAAGATCGTGCAGTTTTAATGTTTTTAATTTAATGAACAGCGCATTGGTAGTCATGATAATTCGCATAATCTACAATTTTAATCGCTTTCTTTTGAAATAAAAACATAGAGTTGCTGTTTGATTTGTAATTGTTACCCCAGATTTCAACGCAGTAATTAAGATATGGGAGTAGGAACGACTTATATAACATGTTAAGAGCCTTTTGATTTACAGAGTTTTTAATTGTATGTAACACGGCAATCATTTTTGTCATCTTTGTCTTAAGTATATTTATATACAGTTTCCAATTTAATTTATCATATATATCAGGGGTAGGAAACCTTTGGCTCTAGAGCCAGATGAGTCTCTTTTGATGACTGCACTTGGCTCTCAGATAAATCTTAGCTGACATTGCTTAACACGATAAGTAATGAATAATTCCGCTGGTAGTCACAGTGTTAAAAATAACGTTCAAAATATAAAACATTCTCATTCATTTTAATCCATCCATCCGTTTTTTTTACCGCACCTGTTCAAGAAGTTCCATTAATAGTAAGAAGTATTTTATCTATTATTGGTTAGCTTCAGAATAACAATGTTTTTAAAAAGAATCAGAGACTTATTATACTCCAAAAATGTTGGTCTTACTTAAAAATGCACACATTTAGTTGTATTCAGTGTTAAAAAAAATATCATATGGCTCTCAAGGAAATACATTTTAAAATATTTGTCTTTCATGGCTCTCAGTCAAAAAGGTTCCCGACCCCTGATCTATATAGATTCCCTAAAAAATGATTGAATACACCCTTTCTATCTCCACATCATCAATTCTTATATGACGCTGTATGTTATTTTTCCTATTTCCAAAAATTATATGTTTTGTTTTATTTAGGTTGATTGATAGTTTTTTGGCATCAAACCATTGTTTTAGTATGTGGAGTTCAATCTCTACAGTATCTAGGAGTTGGTCAAGGTCTTGCCCAGAACAGTACAGACTTGTATCATCAGCAAAAAGAATAGAGTTGAGTTTTTTTTTAATATTTTACAAATATCATTAACATACAGTAAAAACAATTTTGGTCCCAGGACAGAACCTTGGGGTACTCCATGTGTTATAATCTTTTTATCTGAATCTACATTGTTCGTATGCACATACTGCTCTCTGCCACCAAGATAACTTTTCAACCAATCATGAGCAAGACCTCTGACACCATATCTCTGCATTTTGTTTAAAAGTAATGTGTGATCGATGGTGTTAAAGGCCTTGCTCAGGTCAATAAAAACACCAACAGCAAACTCCGTCTTATCAATTGCAGAGGTTACCTCCTCAACTAGTTCCATCACTGCCATGGAAGTGGACCTACAGTATTAGATTGGAAACCGTATTGGTGTTCACTTAACAAATGATGCTTATCAATGAAACTGTCTAGTCTTGACACAAATAATTTTTCAATGAAGAAATAAATAAGAAATAAGCCTGAAGTTGGTGAACTGATGCTTATCTCCACTTTTGAAGATGGAAATGACTTTTGCAGTTTTCATTTTCTTTGGGAAGACACCTTTTATAAAAGAAATATTACAAATATGAGTTAAGGGAACAGCTATAAAGTCAACAATTTCCTTGATCAGAGAAAAGTCCAAGTCACAGCAGTTTGTTGACTTCTTGTTTTTCTGAGAATGTACAATTGTTATGATTTCACTTTCATGAACGGGGGAAATAAAAAATGATTCTAAAATGTTTTGAATGGTTTGTTCATTAAATTTTGCACTGTTTTCAGGTTGTACAATTCGATTTGCTAAATTAGGTCCTACATTTACAAAAAAAATGTTAAAAGCATCTGTTATTCCTTCAGGGTCATTTTTAGTTAGATTATTTTCTATAAAATAGCTAGGATGTTCCTTATGTGTCATGTTTTCGTTTTTAAAGATACCATTTAAAACTTTCCACGTACCCTAGATGCTATTTTTATGTTGTTCTAATAGGTCACAGTAACATGTTCGTTTGCTGTGCTTTATTATTTGTGTTAACTTATTTTTGTACGTTTTATATTTGTGTTCAGTTTTTTGGTTCTGTACTTTAAATGTCTTCTGTAAAGATATTTGTTCTTTTTGCAAGACTTCAGTATTCCTCTTGTGATCCACGGTTTGTCCTTAACGGTGCTGTCTTTAATGACATGTTTTTTAATTGGACAGTGCTTATCGTACAGTTTTATGAAAATATTAAGAAAAGTTTCATATGCCTTATCCGGGTCTGTGGAGGTATAAACCTCCCCCCAGTCTTGGGCACATAACTCAGACTTGAATGCTGCAATAGTTTTGTGTGTTGGATGTCTAACAAATCTATATTGAACTGCTTTTTTGTTCTCTCTCTTATCAAAGAAACCGTGGAAAATGCTGAATACAGGTAGATGATCACTTATGTCATTGAATAGTAGTCCTGCTGTTATTTGATTCTCCGGTTGATTGGTGAAAATGTTATCGATCAGTGTGGCAAAGTCTACTGTTATTTGGGTTGGTTTTTGTTATGAGGGGAAATAAATTATTACTGTACAATCCTGTTATAAAATCTGTTGTTTTGGTACTGTCCATGGGATTCAGAAGATTAATATTAAAATCACCGCACACAATATGGATTTTGTTTGACTAACTAAACAAGTAATCAAGTTTTTCATTGAATGTGTCTAGACATGATCCAGGTGTTCTATGAACACAACTGACGTTTATTTTTTTTATTTTTCTACTTCGATTTCTACAGTTATACATTCAAAGACTCCAGCTATAGCAGTTGATTTGCTATCAATCTTCCAACATTTTAAATCTTGATTTACAAAAAGTGCTACTCCTCCTCCAACTTTCTCCAACTCTGTTTGTGGTGAATAATTCCTAACCATCCAATCTCATCTCACTACACTTGTTGTCATCGAGCCAAGTCTCTGAGACTGCAACAACACAACATTTTTTGAACTGGCTCAGATATTCTGTAATATTGTCCAAATTTTTATACAAGCTTTGCCTATTAAAATGTATTACAGTAAATGATTTGTCCACATTCACACATTTATTAAATTGTTCGTCTGTGTAGTACTCACAGTTTCTTGTAATATTATTATAAAGATTACAATTGGGATCTATATCACTGCCAAACTCATTTAAATTACAGTTATAATTGATATTATCATAAATGTCTAGTTGAATAGTATTATAATTATTACACAATTCACTACTATGAATATTTTTAGTACTTCTACATTTAAATTCCTTAGTACCAATATTGGTAAATATATTTTTAATTCACTTTCCATTATATTTTAGTTTATTTTTCTTTGTACAAATGACACATTTGTATCCACCTCCAGTGAAAACATTTGCATAGAAACACACACACTTAATATGATTAAATAGTTCAAGTCTTAACTCACTATGATTCACAAACCCAATTTGTTGATGAGACCGTTATGAAGAGTCTTTATACGCCTTGATTTAGCTGTCTGATCCGAGCCAAACGCGGATGCCGTCCGTCTTTGTGATGCGAAGCTTGGCCGGGTAGATTAGCGAGGGTTTGAGTCCCATCTTGTACAGAGACGCCATCACAGTCCGGTAAGCCCTCCGCTGATTCACACTGGGGCGGCATGGCGTAGTGGGTAGAAACCTGAGGGTTGCAGGTTCGCTTCCCACCTGTTGACATCAACGTCGCTGCCGTTGTGTCCTTGGGCAAGACACTTCACCCTTTGCCCCCGGTGCCGCTCATACTGGTGATTGAATGATGAATGAATGATTGGTGGTGGTCGGAGGGGGTGTAGGCGCAAACTGGCAGCCACGCTTCCGTCAGTCTACCCCGGGGCAGCTGTGGCTACTGATGTAGCTTACCACCACCAGGTGTGAATGAATGATGGGTTCCCACTTCTCTGTGAGCGCTTTGAGTATATAACAATAGAAAAGCGCGATATAAATCTAATCCATTATTATTATTATTATTACTACCTCTGGAGAGTAGTCCTCGTACACTCTGAACACGTGCCCGTGGAAATACAGCGTACTATTCTTCCTAGCTTCCCGAATCAGCAGGTCTTTGCTCTGGAAGCGGTGAAAAGAAAGCAGGATAGGTCGGGGCTTGTCCCCGTGTCCCGGCTTGGGAGCCAGGCTGCGATGAGCGCGGTCCAGCTTAGGTGGAGAGGCGAATATTTTCTCACCAAGTACTTCCTTCAGCAAAAGGGAGAAAAACTTGGTTGGTTTCGGGCCTTCTATCCCTTCAGGTAAGCCAATGAGCCGGGCATTACTCCGCCTGTTCCTTCCCTCCAGGTCGGTTAGCTTAGCTTTTAGCTTCTGATTGTTGGCCTGTAGCATGTCACAAACAGTCTCCACTTGCTCCAACCGCTGACGTAGGGTTTCAGCATTTTCCTCCAAAGAGGTCAGTCTGTGGTTATGACTGCTGACCGTCTCTTGAAGTCCGTCCAGCTTCTCGTTCACCTCGCAAAAGGATGTTTTAAGTTCAGTTAGACGGGTTGATCTGTGGTCCGATAATATAGCAATCAGCTCAGATTTGCTAACAGGTGCAGCATTTGCATCTGCCTTTTCTTGTGGTTTTGTGGATTTGGGAGGCATTTTTGGTCATGAGCATGTTGTTTGTGAGTCGTAGTGGTAGAAAGAAGTTACCAGCAGTTAGATGCTCGTGGAATACAGGTAGGGTGCATGCCAAACGGAAGAGTGAAACAGGAGCTGGAGGCTAACATATCTTCACGCCACGCCTCCTCAATCGGACGAGTTACAGGACTCGTGTTATGCAGATGATATGTCTGGCATCCTGTCCCTGACTAGGACCTGTCCTGTTACTCAGTTTGTTTCTTTGACTAAGCTATTCCATCTATATTAACATGTTTATGTATAACACCCACAAACTAGTACAACTAGCACTACTAGTACATTGTAGCAGACAACCTCTACTCATACTGCTCCTATAGTCACATCCATCCAGTTTTTACCGCTTGTCCTTTTGGGGTCGTGCGGGTGGCTGCAGCCCATCATGGCTTTTATTTGGGCAGAAAGCAGGGTACACCCTGGACAAGTTACCACCTCATCGCAGGGCCAACACACATGTACATACAACATTCACACACAAATATCCATCCATCCATTTCCTACCGCTTATTCCCTTTGGGGTCGCTGGGTGCGCTGGAGCCTATCTCAGCTACAATCGAGCGGAAGGCTGGGTACACCCTGGACAAGTCGCCATCTCATCGCAGGGCCAACATAGATAGACAGACAACATTCACACTCACATTCACACACTTGGGACAATATAGTGTTGCCAATCAACCTATCCCCAGGTGCATGTCTTCAGAGGTGGCAGGAAGTCGGAGTACACAGCAGGGGCGTCGCCAGACAGATTTCACTGGGGAACGTGCCCCACTGTTGATCTGCAGTGCCCCAGTAAAAAATTCACCAATAAAAAAAAACGCTTCCGAGTTTTAAGTCTACATAACATAGACAACTGCGCACATACTACTTAGTATGGTAATTGATTGCTACTGTATTCACTCCACGTAACAGTGAGCACATGGCTTATTAATATGGTAATTTATTCACGTGTGGATCGAAACTTCAGTTGAGAGAGAGAGAGAGAGAGAGAGAGAGAGAGAGAAAGAGAGAGAGAGAGAGAGAGAGAGACGGGGATGCGAATCACTGCGTGAGGTAGGTGACGTTAGCCAACAACAATTTGTTAATTACAATATTTTGATTTTGATTTGACTCAAACTGTAACTCCTAGATGGATATCAGAAAGTTATTCGCCCGCAGCAGGGAAGAAACAGCGAGGAATGAGAGATGTAAGTGAAGTCCTAGCTAGCTAGGCAACATCATTGTCTTAAGTTGATGCTAAGGTAGATAACGTTATTCCTTGTATCAAGACAAACATATTCATTTGCTGTACGAGCTGTCGGGGGAATTTCCAATGAACATGAAACATAATGCTGGTTATTGTCTGCTGGTTCTGCATCAATGATGATTTGGAGTAAGCATGTGTGAGTTGAGTGCTTCTCAAATGGTTTATCTTCAGGAAGAATTTTTTTTTTCCATATAATCAAGTCGTGAGCCAAATTTTTAAATCATTCAAGTTTATTTCACAGAAAAATAGCACAGTAGACTTGTCTTGTTAATCGGTGCGACTTTGACTAAAATAATCTTGTTTTGTCACCAGAAAAATGGCTAGAGCTAAAGCATCTGGTTTTGTTTCCAGCAAAAATAGTAACATTTCTGTATTTGTTTTCAGAAAGATGGCTGAAAATATCGGGTTTTGCTGCCCCATTTAGATTTAAAAAAATATATTTCCATGTCTGTCCTGAGTCCTCCTCCAACTTGTTAGTCGGTTTGTCTTTTGCTAAAATACTCACTAATAGTCACTAGAAAAATGGCTTAAAATATCTGGTTTTGTTGCCACAATTTGATTTTTTTCTCCCTAAAGTTTTTTTTTTCCATGCACACATCTGACTGCGACTCACTGAAAATGACACACAATCCACCTTTATGTCACGACCCAGCAGTTGGGAACCACTGGTCAACTGTATAACAGTTACTGTAATATTTCCATGTCTGTCCAGAGTGATTGACCACTTTGCAAAAATGAAAACGAGACGTTACAGTTTACTTCTCAGAAAATGATTCCCTGAACAGACACACAACAGTTGTTCACTTATTCTACTATTGTGGCTTTATTGTTTTGTGTATATTTTATAGTTTTGTGTATCTGAAATAGGATTAGCCACATTGCCATAAATCAAAATTGAATAATATAAAAGAACCCAGAGATTTAGGGGTGCATTATTTTTTGTTTACTTTTGTAGATGTTAAATTTGCAGACGATCACTGCAATATATATTTCAAAAAGATTCATTGCTCTTCCTTTTTGCTTTTCCCAGTAGCAGTTTAAAAGTCTGGAGTAAAAAAGTGCGCAAGTAGGTCAAATGCATTAGTTAATTTCAGGTGGTTAATCAAAGATCCATACAACATAATCTGATATGATTTTATAGTTTAAAGCACTATTCATGTATTTTTTATGATAAATAAGTGCTAAAAATGTTTTTGCCCGCGCGCTTTGCACGCTCACATGAATTATTTGTGCCCCAGGTGTGCCCCAGTACAGTATTAGGTCTAGTGACGCCCCTGGTACACAGAGGGAATCCACACAGTCACAGGGAGAACCCAGGACCTTCTTATCGTGAGGCACACGCAGCCACCTGTCAATACATTTCAGTCCATGTTCATCCAGCTCCAAATCCAGTCACCTTTCAATGGGAATGAAGTAAAGCCTCAGCCAAAAGATTTATACCGTCAATACTTTTTATAGTGTTTGGTCTTAGTCTGTTGCTCTATGTACAGTAGGTTAGGTACATTTTCTTTACACGGAACATAAAAGTACACGAGCAGGACTCACAGTCTTTGTGGTTCCCCACAATCAAAATATAAACAGCAGACACAGCACCACGCTCATGTTTGTTTATATGTTTTTAGAATGCACAATAGCGTCAAATTTAAATCAAAGGTTAATAATTTCTCTCAAGTGTGGACACAAAGACAGTAATTAAATTAATGATGCAAAGTATCAAATTTTGCATTATGATACGCATGAGGTTTGTCTTGAACTGGGTAAGAAGTTAAGAACTTAATTAACAGTAAGCATTACGTGAAACTATGTGAACACACGTCTACAATACTAAATGTGTCTTATGGCGTACCACAGGGATCAATACGGGGACCAACGTTGTTCAATCTCTATATGAACAATTCCAGAAAACACAGAGTGAGATGTTCTACCTCTTGTGCGAAACACACATGCATAAAATTACTTAACACATTAAAATGACTAGTAAAACATTTAAAAACACAACAACCAACTTCTAAAACATTCAAAATGACTCTAAAACTCATAAAATCAGAATGAGGTGTTTGCATCCTTTACAATCACATACACTTGGTGGCCTTGTAGGTGAACAGTGAATGTGAAGGGAAGACCTCCATCCATCCATTTTCTACCGCTTATTCCCTTTTGGGGTCGCGGGGAGCGCTGGCGCCTATCTCAGCTACAATCGGGCGGAAGGCGGGGTACACCCTGGACAAGTCGCCACCTCATCGCAGGGCCAACACAGATAGACAGACAACATTCACACTCACATTCACACACTAGGGACAATTTAGTGTTGCCAATCAACTTATCCCTAGGTGCATGTCTTTGGAAGTGGGAGGAAGCCGGAGTACCCGGAGGGAACCCACGCATTCACGGGGAGAACATGCAAACTCCACACAGAAAGATCCCGAGCCTGGATTTGAACCCAGGACTGCAGGACATTCGTATTGTGAGGCAGACGCACCGTGAAGCCTGAAGGGAAGACCTGAAGGATAAAATAATTTACGGGTGCGCATCATTAGTAGTGTTCCTCTGGGTCACAGGGTGTTTCGGCCTTTAAGAAAAAAAGGCTGAAACGACATCTATAAAGTCACAAATAGGAATGATGTTCATTAAGAAATTATCAATGTCAATGCCATTATCGAATCCTCTTATCGAACTGGTTCCTTATCGATTCCAGATAGGTTGTTGAGTGTGCACAGAGTTCTTAAAGCCGTGGATGTTATATGACTGGGCAGGCCCGCTGTTTATTTGGAGGAAAAGCGGACATGACTGAGGACAGCATGCGGACATTAAAGGGTGAAGGTTTCAGGTGAGAGAGGACGCTAAAGACACGACCCCAGTGAGCATATAGTGCTGCTATGTGCATTGTAAATAAAAAAAAATTGCAGACAAACACATCACCGACATAGACGAGGTGCCGCTTCACTTCTGACATCCCGGTGAAGCTCAATGTAGAGAAGAAGGGGACCAGCACAATAGAAAATCGATACGCACAATGGGGCAAGAGAAGGCGGCTTCGAATGGATTTGTGGATGAGGATTGATCAAAACATAATGTGAGTAAAATGATAAATACTTCAATAAAGTACAACCCAACTCAGCTTTGCTCCTGCTGTCTTTTTAAAACAGCGTCCATGCAGGTTAGCTTACTTTTTTGAAGGGGAACATTATCACCAAACCTATGCAAGCGTCAATATATACCTTGATGTTGCAGAAAAAAGACCATGTATTTTTTTAACCGATTTCCAAACTCTAAATGGGTGAATTTTGGCAAATTAAACGCCTTTCTGTTTATCGGTCTTTTAGTGATGACGTCAGAACGTGATGTCACCGAGATAACACACCCGCCATATTAATTTTCACATTTCAGCTCTGTTATTTTCCGTTTTTTCGACTATTTTTTGGAACCTTGGAGACATCATGCCTCATCGGTGTGTTGTCGGAGGGTGTAACAACACTAACAGGGAGGGATTCAAGTTGCACCACTGGCAAGAAATCTGCCGCCAGACCCCCATTGAATGTACCAGAGTGTCTTCACATTTGACCGGCGATGCTAAGACAGACATGGCACAGAGATGTATGGATAACCTGCAGATGCATTTGCTACGGTTAAGTCAACGAAATCACAAAGGTGAGTTTTGTTGATGTTGTTGACTTATGTGCTGAACAGACATATTTGGTCACGGCATGACTGCCAGCTAATCGATGCTAACATGCTACGCTAATCGATGCTAACATACTATTTACGCTAGCTGTATGTACATTTGAAACTAGATACCCACATTTAATGCGAAACAAACACTTACAAATCGACGGATTTAAGTTGCTCCAGTGTCACAAGATGCAAAAGTTCTGATCGTTTGGTCCGCACATTTTACCGGCGATGCTAATAAGGCAGCCATGCTATGGGCCTCTTCATTAGGTACACCCACGCTATGGCCGAATAGCGTCAATAGCTATTCTGCTCAATAGCTTCAATTTCTTCTTCAATTTCGTTTTCGCTATCTGCCTCCATACTCCGACCATCTATTTCAATACATGCGTAATCTGTTGAATCGCTTAAGCCGCTGAAATCCGAGTCTGAATCCGAGCTAATGTCGCTATATCTTGCTGTGGTAACCGCCGTGTTGTTTGTATTGGCAGCCCTGTATGACGTCACAGAGAAATGGATAATGGTTTCGAAGATAGCGAAAATAAGGCACTTTAAAGCTTTATTTAGGGATATTCCGGGACCGTTAAAATTCTGAAAAAAACTTCAAAAAATACAACAAGCAACTGGGAACTGATTTTTTTATTGTTTTTAACCCTTTTGAAATTGTGATAATGTTTAACCATGCCTGCGCCCAAAAATACGCTGCGCCCTATTTATTGTCACGCCTGTAAGTTTATGTTTTGGTCAGGTTATGTTTAGTTTTTTGGACATTTAAGTTCTGTCTTGGCACTTCCTGGTTTGTTTTCATCTCCATGCCAACTCATTAGTTTTCACCTGTCATGTCACGTCCCTGTTCTCAGCCTCACACCTGTTTTCACTAATCATCAAAGCTACTTAAGTCACTCTTTTTCTTGTCTGCTTTCTGGGATCTTCACACTCGCACGCACCCTACCCATGCTGGACCTCCTTCACGACCTCGATAATCTGCTTCATACCTTGCTGTTCATTTTGGTCCACGCCGAGTAAGTTTTGTTGTTTATGCCATAGATAGTATCTTTTGTTTATTTGTATACAATCATGCCATTGTGCTGTTTTGTTTTAAGTTTGGTATAGATTATTATCCGCCACAGAGCGCGTCCTTGGTTTGCCTTTTTGTTAAATACATATCATGTACTCACGTCCACGCCTCGCTCGTGCTGATTCTCATCTGCGTCGAAGAAACAATCCACGTCCAAGCCATGTTGTGACATTTATGCGTTAAATACAGAAATAGCACTCGTAACTGACACGGCGCATTTTAATACGGTGCGCCCTATGGTCACGAAAATACGGTACAGTGGCTTCGATAATGGGAACCGGTTCTCAAAAGGGATTTGAATCCATGGAATCGGTTCTTCTCTTATCGAACAATCGGGAGAACCAGTTTTCGAACATCATCCCTATTCACAGAGGACTAATGTTAAGTAGTATTTGCATAAGATGAGACCACATTTTTTTTAAGAGAGAACAAACAGAAGCTAATACATATAACAGAAGAAATTAATAAATCAAAAGTTTGACATAAACAGGCTATGTTTGAATCTCAGTAAAACTACAATATCGCTATACGGTTCCAGTAGAAGGGAAAGTCAAACACAAAGAAAAATAGAAATGAAAATTTGCATTTTTAGGGGTGTGCTGTACATAGTTGATAGAAGGTAAATCATACAAAATTATTACATTTATAATCAACCAGAGAGAATTCCAATTGAATAATTCTGACAATTAAAATTACATTGGGGGATGACGTGGCGAAGTTGGGAGAGTGGCCGTGCCAGCAACCTGAGGTTCAATCCCCAACTTCTACCATCCTAGTCACGTCCGTTGTGTCCTTGAGCAAGACACTTCACCTTTGCTCCTTATGGGTCCTGGTGAGCGCCGTGCATGGCAGCTCCCGCCATCAGTGTGTGAATGTGTGAATATGTGTGTGTGAATGAGTGAATGTTTAAATAGTGTCAAAGCTCTTTGAGTTCCTTAAAAAAAAAGTAGAAAAGCGCTATACAAGTACCGTATTTTTCGGACTATAAGTCGCTCCAGAGTATAAATCGCACCTGCCTAAAATGCATAATAAAGAGAGAAAAAAAACATATAAGTCGCACTGGAGTATAAGTCGAATTTTTGGGGGAAATGTATTTGATAAAACCTAACACCAAGAATAGACAACACCAAAAAATCTGTCACTCCTAATCCCTAAATCCGATGAAATCTTATACGTCTAGTCCCTTACGTGAATGAGCTAAATAATATTACTTGATATTTAACGGTAATGTGTTAATAATTTCCCACATAAGTCGCTCCTGAGTATAACTCGCACCCCTGTCAATAAAACTGCGACTTATAGTCCGAAAAATACGGTACAACCCATTTACAAGTACCATTGTTTTAAGATATTACCTGTCTCTCAGCTTTTTTGTTTTTGTTTTGAAGTTGCGAGTGTAAATTTGAGTTATGAGCCTTCCCACCATTAATTGGCAGCTGTCCACAGCCTTTTCGCGGAAGTCGGTGACGTCCTTCGTCGGCTTTGCGCGGGTCAGGTTTTTTGCGCACGCCTGAAGCGCAAAGTTTCTCGGCGGTCTGTTTGTCTGCCAAGCTCCGAACCGGCCTTTGGTCCTACTGCTGCGCGGCCTAGTGTGACAGTAACCATCACAGCACATTGCCTGAAAAATGTCCCTGTTACTCCAATTGTGGGAGGTAGCTTAACTATGAAAATCCGCTTTTTCGACGCCATCTTTGGTAACTCAGCTCATTGCCCATGTTTGATCTGATGAGACGGGAAAACACCAATCAGAACAGACCACAAATTATTCCAAAGTCTCATTCAGTCTGCTGGAAGGGGTACAGTAAATTCTGTACATTATTATTACATTATTTCATCCATCCATTCATTTTCTACTGCTTTTCGGGATCGCGGGGGGTGCTGAAGCCTACCTCACCTGCACACGAGCGGAAAGTATTTTTTTTAAATAAATTAAATGAATACGAGGGTCATGTTTACACATATGCATTTAGAGGTGGGATTATTTGGTGTCTGCAGGACTGCTTGTCGAAGACCAGGGGTGTTAAACTCAATTGCATTATGGCTGCCCTCGAACCTGTAACTGTAATAATGTATGAATATAAATGTATTATAGCCTTATTACACAATTAAAATGGGCAATTGTGTTTCATTTAGATATTTTACTAACATGCTGATGAATAACTTGCTTTGAAATCATAAGCAGGTATTTATTTTAATAACCAAAACAATGCTTTTAATATCTTGTTGCATGATCAGATTATATCTAAATTCAGAAAGTATGCAATTGAATAAATATATGTTTTTGTGTCGAATTGGATAAAATGATAGAACAAATAACATTTAACCAGTAAGTGATTTTAGTGACTCACATCATTTCCAGCCTTTCATGGGCCACATAAAAGCACATAGCAGGCCAAATCTGGCCCCCGGGTATTGAGTTTGAAACATTTGTCATTTATAGTGCCAATTCCTCTTCTGGATTTGTTAGTTTAGCTTCCATTGTGCTTTCCACGGCATGGCGAAGTAGGTAGAGTGGCTGTGCCAGCAATCTGAGGGTTACTGGTTCAATCCCCACCTTCTGCCATCCTAGTCACGTCCGTTGTGTCATTGGGCAAGACACTTCACCCTTGCTCCTGATGGGTCCTGGTGAGCGCCTTGCATTGCAGCTCCCACCGTAAGTGTGTGAATGGGCGAATGAGGAAATACTGTCAAAGCGCTTTGGGCTCCTTAAAAAGGGGTAGAAAAGCGCTATACAAGTACAACCCATTTACAATTTACCATTCCATCTGTACTCGCAGCTGGCTACTACCTTGTTGATATCCACACTTCCGCCGTCAGTTCCCGTAAAGTTCTTTCAAGGGAGTAAAAATGTTACTGCCAAGTAGAATTGTTGTAGCAGTTCCATTATTGCAGCCCAGACTTGAAAATTACAATATGTGACGTCTCAGTGGCATTGTGGTGACGAGTTGTTCTTTCGTGGGTGCAGCGAAGATGAACACAGCGTGAGGGAAAGGATAATGATTTATTTACACACTAAAGAACACTATAAAACAGACTAGGAAACAAAACACTTTGCACGAAGGCACTAACAAACAAAACAACAGAACTAGCGTGGAAGCTAGAAAGAACAGAAAGCGCGAGAGTGAGAACTAGGGAAAAGAACAAACAAAATAGCGTGGAAGCTAATCGAGCGCTAATAGTTACCACAATGCTGGAATGCGCCGTCATGTGTTGCGTGGGAGCAAACTAGAGTCCAAGAATGAATGTCCAACAAAGGCGGTCTTAAATAAGGAGATACATCAGGAGGCAGGTGTGCGTGATTAAACGGAAGGCAGGTGACACAGGTGCGTTGCTAGGACAACAGACACAAACCAGGAAGTGCCATAAAAGGACTGAGGAAGACAAATACAAGAAAGAATGTGATAAACAGAACCAAAACCAGAATATGTCATGATCCAAGACGTGGATCATGACACAATATAAACAATGGAGAACCATTTGGTACATGGTATTTTTTACCTTGTACTACTGTACACATTGTTATATTGCACACATCCATATGTCATCCATACATCTATCATTCATCCTTTCACCCGTCATTTAATTAATCCTCCTCCCATCCCTTATCCTTCTGTCCATCCCTCATCTATTAATCTAATTATCAGTCATTCAACTATCATTCATCCATTGATCTGTCCATCACTTATCGATCCATCATCTATCCGTTAATGCATCATCCTTCACTCGTTAATCCATCTTGAGATCCATTTTGTTCAGTCATCTATTTTATCATTCGTACATACGTCCATCATACCTCCTTCTGTCTATTATTCAACATTACATGCATCATACATGTGTATCGTTTATTCTTCTATTCATTTTTTAATCCCTTGTTTGCAATTATCCATCCATCTTTCAATCATTCATCCAGCATTTTCATCATTTGTCCATCCATAAATTTGTCTATCCATCCAAATATCATTCATGCGTCCATCCATCATTTTCCCCCCTATCATTCATTCTTACCTGTATATCCATCCATAATTAATCCATCCAGTTTCTATCACCCATCCACACATGCATCCATCATCATCCTTTCAGATAGCCAACGTTTTGGACCAGTTTAGTGTTGCCTATCCCCAAGTGCAGGTCTTTGGAGGCTAAAGTACTCGAAAAGAGCCTACGCAGTCAAGAGATCCTTAAATTACTTCACACAGAAATCAAATCTAGCCCAGCACCTTCACGCTGTCAGGCTCGAGGGCAAACCACTGCTCCACTGCGCTGGCTTTGTCAGTACTTATTTACATTATTAGGGTTGCGGATGTGCTGAGTCTATGCAAGCTGTTTTTGGGTGCGATGTGAGATATGCACTGAACTGTCTGCCTTTTTCATCATTCATACAACAATGTAAAGCTGTCATTTAATAAGACATCTTTAAAAAGGTTGAGTTTAATTCTACGTGTTTTTCTCCATTACTTCCAGCAGATGGCAAAAGAGGCCTTCATTAAAAACCTATGGTACATTTCTGTCAGTAAATTGTAGTCTTCAGCCATATCAAATGCCGGTGTCAGAAGCAAATAGCTTTGTTCGGAAAGACAAATCAAGAAGCAAATAAGTGTCTCAATGGGTTTACATTTTCGTAACATGTGCACACTAAAAGCATTTAGGGATAACATTGCTTGCATCAGTACATAGATTCAATGCAAATGTGAAAGTTATATAATGAAAATCAGAATCAGAATCAGAGTAGTTTTTATTGCCATTGTTTGAGAACGGGTTCACAAACTAGGATTTTTCTTGGTGCAATCGTGCAACATAAAAGACATACAACACAAAATAGAATAACATGAACTGTAACTGAGATATCAGATCAAAATAAATCATTTTAACATACTCCAGCCCAAACAAAGTCAAGATCCTATTTTAGCTGATGACTTCTGGAGGCTGAGTTCCATGTGTCAAAAGTTACAAAGGTATACCATGGAAGTGGAAAAAAGTCACACGTTTTGAACGAAGTTGGGCTTCAAGCATTTATTTGTTACCCATCACTGTGTCGTTTTCCCTTCCTGGATTTTGTTGTGGCACTGTTCTTCCCACCTTGTTGTGCTCTGATGTTCTCTTTGGTGAAATAACTTCCTTGGATAAGTGTACTACTAGTACTAGTACAGAATTTTACCACAAAAACCAACAACTAATAATCTGCATTTGATAGTGAAATACAGTGGTATTTCTGTTTTAGTTTTCAACAAAACAATTTGCTCACATGTTTCCCCAGTTTTCAGAAATCGAATAGCTAGATATTGCACGGAACAACCTAGTCTGTTTGCCTGATTATAATTTCCTCGGAATGGAGTGTCCAAATAATTAATGCTCTAGGGATTCAGTCTTTGTACTTTTGTTGATTATGACTGCAAAAATAATCCGCCATGGGGCAAACGAAAGTTGTGATTACCAGCACTTTAATAAAAGGTAAGAAACACTATTGAATTAAAAAAAAAAAGTACTCACAAAAGCTACCTACTCAGTCAGAGGGCACTACTCTCCAATTTACTTAAGTGGAAAAAAGTGAGTGGCATTCTTGCCCTCATCTTAGGTCTGTCCTTGCACGCCATTATCAAAGATGTGCACTTTGTGTGGAGCACACCTTAAATGTGGGTGTTCCTTGTCATAGCTGGCCTTCCGCGTATTCTCCCATGGATTTAAATACTTTTGTTCTTACGCGTGTCTGAGAAGGATAAGTCCAGCAGCACACTAAGAAAGTGAAATAAATTGCACTTGCAATATACACCGCACATAGAATTATTTCCAGGACACTATCAAATCAATTCACACCTAAAAACTTCATTGGGATGAGGATAAATGAATCATGACCCTCTATTTACTTATAAAAAAATATATATTTCACATTGTTTACTCTTTACATGTGTAAATGAAACAGGTGAAGAAGCTTGCGACCACCACATACAACACATGGGCACATGGGCCGTTACATTTTTTTCTATTTTGGTTTGACCGTGTGACTATTCAACAGAACATACAAATCATTTAGCATCCATCAGATTTATATTTTGACATTTACTCCCTCTCGGATGCACACAAACCGCTGTTTAAGCCGTTTTACTGCATCAGTGTCAAATATTTACCAAACAGAACTCCTAATACCACAAACATCGGAATGGTTATAATAAAAAGTGAATGGTTAAAAAGGGACAAGCGGTAGAAAATGGATGGAGTGATGGATGGACGTTTCATCTACGTGTGAAGAAGTGGACTATGTTTGAGCCACATTGCCGCTATATATGTACAAAGTAGATAACAGATAAGACAGACTTTATACTTGAGTCTAAGCATTAAAAATGAATAAACGCCACCTTGCGAAGTTTGCCCAAGGAAATTATAATACCAACAAGGTCACACAGGTTCGATACAAATGTGGCAGGAGATGTGAGTGCCAATAATTTCTTTTTTACAAAGTGTTAAATTTGATTAAAAAGACATACCGAGCAGGCGCGTTACTGTAATAATAATGCAGTGCAGAGGCATACCGACAGGGGGAGACCGGATGAGTGGGAACCCAAAGTAACAAAATAAGGTCACCCCAACCACACATGAAGGTGGAATTGCTGTCCTCTGCAACTAAAATACAAGAAACGAAAATTAAATAAAGAATACAAATGTCAGGCTTGTCACTGACAGTTTGGTCATATTTTAATTTTTCCTCTGTCTGTCTTTATTTCCTGTCAGCGCTCTTATTTTGTCTTTATATCCTGCTTGTATCCATGAGTGCTTTTTCCCCTCAGCTGTGGCTGATTGGCACCGGGCCACACCTTGTGTCAATCAGTCAGCTGCTATTTAGACATGCTTTGTCCTCCAGTCAGTGCTGGATTATTGTACTTCCTACCTGTTGATTGTCGTTTGCACCTGTATCCTGTAGCTGTTGGCAGCTTGCAGTCTTTTTGTCCGAGTTCCTGTTTCCTGGTATCAGGTTTCCTGTCTCCTAGTTCCTGGTTTGTGTTTTTTTCTTTATTTTGGAAGATTAAATCATGTTTACCTGCTCAATGCCAGCCACCATCTCTGCATCTTGGGGTTCGTCACCAACACAACCTGACAACAAAAAGGAAACAAATGATATGTAAACCGTTATTTGTAACTAGAAATACAAGCAAAGGTTTTGCTAAAAAAAATAAGCATGGCATGTAGGTAAAGACAAGTTAAAAACATACAAACTTCCAAGTGGCACCGGAAAGTTGCCAACCCTGCCCGAGTGCAAAATTGGTAGCAAGCAGCCTTTTTAATGAGGGCAGAGTAGAAGTGAGGCAGAGCAACAATTTGATAGGTAAAGGTTATGTAGTAGTGGCCCCTTAGGTAGCACACAACCAGCCAAACTTTGAAGGGGGAGACAGGCGCCGCCTAGCAACAAAAAGTTGTATAAAATAGGATATATTAATACACAATGGTTGCGTACCTGGGGTAGCATGGTGTACGTGTGCCTCACAATACGAAGGTCCTGAGTTCGATCCTGAACTCGGGATCTTTCTGTGTGGAGTTTGCATTTTCTCTGGGTACTCCGGCTTCCTCCCACCTCCAAAATCATGCACCTGGGGATAGGTTGATTGGCAACACTAAATTGGCCCTAGTGTGTGAATGTGAGTGTGAATGTTGTCTGTCTATCTGTGTTGGCCCTGTGATGAGGTGACGACTTGTCCAGGGTGTACACCGCCTCCCGCCCATGTGTAGCTGGGATATGCTCCGGAACCCCCGCGACCCCAAAATCCATCCATTTTCTACCGCTTGTCCCTTTTGGGGTTTTGGGGGGGGAGGGGGTGCTGGAGCCTATCTCAGCTGCATTCGGGCAGAAGGCGGGGTACACCCTGGACAAGCCGCTACCTCATCACAGGGCCAACACAGATAGACAGACAACATTCACACTCACATTCACACACTAGGGCCAATTTAGTGTTGCCAATCAACCTATCCCCAGGTGCATGCCTTTGGAAGTGGGAGGAAGCCGGAGTACCCGGAGGGAACCCACACAGCCACGGGGAGAACATGCAAACTACACACAAAAAGATCCCGAGCCCGGGATTGAACTCAGGACTACTCAGGACCTTCGTATTGTGAGGCGTATGCACTAACCCCTGTTCCACCGTGCTGCCCAATTCAGAATATTCACACATATATATATCCAAGATGGCGGCGCTCTTCGACCCAACTCTCTCCTTTGAGGCACACATTAAAAGCGTTACTAAAACGGCCTTCTTTCATCTCCGTAACATCGCTAAAATTCGCTCCATTCTGTCCACTAAAGACGCTGAGATCATTATCCATGCGTTTGTTACGTCTCGCCTCGACTACTGTAACGTATTATTTTCGGGTCTCCCCATGTCTAGCATTAAAAGATTACAGTTGGTACAAAATGCGGCTGCTAGACTTTTGACAAGAACAAGAAAGTTTGATCATATTACGCCTGTACTGGCTCACCTGCACTGGCTTCCTGTGCACTTAAGATGTGACTTTAAGGTTTTACTACTTACGTATAAAATACTACACGGTCTAGCTCCATCTTATCTTGCCGATTGTATTGTACCATATGTCCCGGCAAGAAATCTGCGTTCAAAGGATTCCGGCTTATTAGTGATTCCCAAAGCCCAAAAAAAGTCTGCGGGCTATAGAGCATTTTCCGTTCGGGCTCCAGTACTCTGGAATACCCTCCCGGTAACAGTTCGCGATGCCACCTCAGTAGAAGCATTTAAGTCTCACCTTAAAACTCATTTGTATACTCTAGCCTTTAAATAGACTCCCTTTTTAGACCAGTTGATCTGCCGTTTCTTTTCTTTTTCTTCTATGTCCCACTCTCCCGTGTGGAGGGGGTCCGGTCCGATCCGGTGGCCATGTACTGCTTGCCTGTGTATCGGCTGGGGACATCTCTGCGCTGCTGGTCCGCCTACGCTTGGGATGGTTTCCTGCTGGCTCCGCTGTGAACGGGACTCTCGCTGCTGTGTCTTGGATCCTCTTTGGACTGGACTCTCGCGACTGTGTTGTATCCATTGTGGATTGAACTTTCACAGTATCATGTTAGATCCGCTCGACATCCATTGCTTTCCTCCTCTCTAAGGTTCTCATAGTCATCATTGTCACCGACGTCCCACTGGGTCATTATTGTCACCAATGTCCCACTGGGTGTGAGTTTTCCTTGCCCTTATGTGGGCCTACCGAGGATGTCGTGGTGGTTTGTGCAGCCCTTTGAGACACTAGTGATTTAGGGCTATATAAGTAAACATTGATTGATTGATTGAATATAGATAAAGAATAAAAAAAAAGTTATTAAAATGCCACTAGAATAAAACAAATACGGCAAACTTAATCCAAACCAAATTGTGGTAGAAATGGATGCATGGATGATAGTGTAATGTTTTGCACACTTTATGCAGCATGAGGTGGATTCGATACTCAGCAATGTCGATTCCTGAAAGTATCAGTGTTAACATTAGATTTAATAAAGTAACATAGTCTGTATGTGTTCTTTATTTAACCAGCCACAATAACTAAATTGCTGGATGATTGTTTACAGCTAAAAATTAAAATGAACCAAAACTTGTTTTTGTGTAAACTATTGCTTAAGTTACAAATTGTCATCTTCCTCTGTATGCGATTTGCTCGAGGTGACATAAAACATTATACAACCTGCCCTATCTGATGCAACCATGTTGGCAAAATACAAACTCTACGTATATCACTTAAGCATTTTCTTTTTCAGACCCCTTTTCCATATGAGTTGGGAAATTGTGTTAGATGTAAATATAAATGGAATACAATGATTATTTGCAAATCATTTTCAACCCATATTCAGTTGAATATGCTACAAAGACAACATATTTGATGTTCAAACTGATAAACTTTTTTTTTTTTTTGCTAACAATCATTAACTTTAGCATTTGATGCCAGCAACACCCGACAAAGAAATTGGGAAAGGTGGCAATACATAGTGATAAAATTGAGGAATGCTCATCAAACACTTATTTGGAACATCCCACAGGTGTGCAGGCTAATTGGGAACAGGTGGATGCCATGATTGGGTATAAAAACAGCTTCCCAAAAAATGCTCAGTCTTTCACAAGAAGGATGGGGCGAGGTACACCCCTTTGTCCACAACTGCGTGAACAAATAGTCAAACAGTTTAAGAACAACGTTTCTCAAAGTGCAATTGCAAGAAATTTAGGGATTTCAACATCTACGGTCCATAATATCATCAAAAGGTTCAGAGAATCTGTAGAAATCACTCCACATAAGCGGCATGGCCGGAAACCAACATTGAATGACCGTGACCTTTGATCCCTCAGACGGCACTGTATCAAAAACCGACATCAATCTCTAAAGGATCTCACCACATGGGCTCAGGAACACTTCAGAAAACCACTGTCACTAAATACAGTTTGTCGCTACATCAATCAATCAATCAATGTTTATTTATATAGCCCTAAATCACAAATGTCTCAAAGGACTGTACAAACCATTACGACTACGACATCCTCGGAAGAACCCACAAATCTGTAAGTGCAAGTTAAAGCTCTACTATGCAAAACCACTGTCACTAAATACAGTTTGTCGCTAAATCTGTAAGTGCAAGTTAAAGCTCTACTATGCAAAGTGAAAGCCATTTATCAACAACATCCAGAAACGCCGCCGGCGTCTCTGGGCCCGAGATCATCTAAGATGGACTGATGCAAAATGAAAAACTGTTCTGTGGCCCACAGTTCAAATTGTTTTTGGAAATATTCGACATCGTGTCATCCGGACCAAATAGGAAGCGAACCATCCAGACTGTTATTGATGCGAATTTCAAAAAACAGCATCTATGATAGTATTGGGGTGCATTAGTGCCCAAGGCATGGGTAACTTACACATCTGTGAAGGCACCATTAATGCTGAAAAGTACATACAGCTTTTGGAACAACATATGCTGCCATCCTAGCACAGTCTTTTTCATAGACGCCCCTGCTTATTTCAGCAAGACAATGCCAAACCACATTCAGCATGTGTTACAACAGCATGGCTTTGTAAAGAAAGAGTGTGGGTACTTTCTTGGAACGCCTGCAGTCCAAACCTGTCTCCCATCGAAAATGTGTGGCGCATTATGAAGCGTAAAATACGACAGCGGAGACCCCGGACTGTTGAACGACTGAAGCTTTACATAAAACAAGAATGGGAAATAATTCCACTCTCAAAGCTTCAACAATTAGTTTCCTCAGTTCCCAAACGTTTATTGAGTGTTGTTAAAAGAAAAGGTGATGTAACACAGTGGTGAACATGCCCTTTCCCAATTACTTTGGCCCGTGTTGCAGCCATGAAATTCTAAGTTAATTATTTACAAAAAAAAAAGTTTATGAGTTTGAACCTCAAATATCTTGTCTTTGTAGTGCATTCAATTGAATATGGGTTGCAAAGGATTTGCAAATCATTGCATTCCGTTTATATTTACATCTAACACAACCTTATCGTGGTAGAGGAGTTTGCGTGTTCCAATGATCCTAGGAGCTATGTTGTCCGGGGGCATAAAGCCCCCTGGTAGGGTCTCCCAAGGCAAACAGGTTCTAGGTGAGGGATCAGACAAAGAGCAGCTCGAAGACCTTTATGAAGAAGAAAAATCATGGACCCAGATTTACCTCCCCTGGACGCGGGTCACCGGGGCCCCCCTCTGGAGCCAGGCCCGGAGGTGGGGCACGATGGCGAGCGCCTGGTGGCCGGGCCTGTTCCCATGGGGCCCGGCCGGGCACAGCCCGAAGAGGCAACGTGGGTCACCCCTCCAATGGGCTCACCACCCATAGCAGGGGCCATAGAGGTCGGGTGCAATGTGAGCTGGGCGACAGCCGAAGGCAGGGCACTTGGCGGTCCGATCCTCGGCTACAGAAGCTAGCTCTTGGGACGTGGAACGTCACGTCACTGGGGGGGAAAGAGCCTGAGCGCGAAGTCGAGAAATTCCGGCTGGATATAGTCGGACTCACTTCGACGCACAGCAAGGGCTCTGGAACCACTTCTCTCGAGAGGGATTGGACCCTCTTCCACTCTGGTGTTGCCGGCAGTGAGAGGCGACGGGCTAGGGTGGCAATTCTTGTTTCTCCCCGGCTCAAAGCCCGTACGTTGGACTTCAACCCGGTGGACGAAAGGGTAGCCTCCCTCCGCCTTTGGGTGGGGGGACGGGTCCTGACTGTTGTTTGTGCTTATGCACCAAACAGCAGTTCAGAGTACCCACCCTTTTTGGGAACACTCGAGGGAGTACTGGAAAGTGCTCCCCCGGGTGATTCCCTTGTCCTACTGGGAGACTTCAACGCTCACGTTGGCAACAACAGTGAAACCTGGAGAGGCGTGATTGGGAAGAATGGCCGCCCGGATCTGAACCCGAGTGGTGTTTTGTTATTGGACTTTTGTGCTCGTCACAATTTGTCCATAACAAACACCATGTTCAAACATAAGGGTGTTCATATGTGCACTTGGCACCAGGACACCCTAGGCCGCAGTTCCATGATCGACTTTGTAGTTGTGTCATCGGATTTGCGGCCTCATGTTTTGGACACTCGGGTGAAGAGAGGGGCGGAGCTTTCTACCGATCACCACCTGGTGGTGAGTTGGCTGCGATGGTGAGGGAGGATGCCGGACAGACCTGGGAGGCCCAAACGCATTGTGAGGGTCTGCTGGGAACGTCTGGCAGAGTCTCCTGTCAGACAAAGTTTCAATTCCCACCTCCGGAAGAACTTTGAACATGTCACGAGGGAGGTGCTGGACATTGAGTCCGAGTGGACCATGTTCCGCACCTCTATTGTCGAGGCGGCAGACCGGAGCTGTGGCCGCAAGATAGTTGGTGCCTGTCGGGGCGGCAATCCTAAAACCCCTTGGTGGACACCAACGGTGAGGGATGCCGTCAAGCTGAAGAAGGAGTCCTATCGGGTCCTTTTGGCTCATAGGACTCCGGAGGCAGTGGACAGGTACCGACAGGCCAAGTGGTGTGCAGCTTCAGCGGTCGCGGAGGCAAAAACTCGGACATGGAAGGAGTTTGGGGAAGCCATGGAAAACGACTTCCGGACGGCTTCGAAGCGATTCTGGACCACCATACGCCGCCTCAGGAAGGGGAAGCAGTGCACTATCAACACCGTGTATGGTGCGGATGGTGTTCTGCTGACCTCAACTGCGGATGTTGTGGGTAGGTGGAAGGAATACTTCGAAGACCTCCTCAATCCCACCAACACGTCTTCCCATGAGGAAGCAGTGCCTGGGGAATCTGTGGTGGACTCCTATTTCTGGGGCTGAAGTCGCTGAGGTAGTTAAAAAGCTCCTCGGTGGCAAGGCCCCGGGGGTGGACGAGATCCGCCCGGAGTTCCTTAAGGCTCTGGATGCTGTGGGGCTGTCTTGGTTGACAAGACTCTGCAGCATCGCGTGGACATCGGGGGCGGTACCTCTGGATTGGCAGACCGGGGTGGTTGTTCCTCTCTTTAAGAAGGGGGACCAGAGGGTGTGTTCCAACTATCGTGGGATCACACTCCTCAGCCTTCCCGGTAAGGTTTATACAGGGGTACTGGAGAGGAGGCTACTTCGGATAGTGGAACCTCGGATTCAGGAGGAACAGTGTGGTTTTCGTCCTGGTCGTGGAACTGTGGACCAGCTCTATACTCTCGGCAGGGTTCTTGAGGGTGCATGGGAGTTTGCCCAACCAGTCTACATGTGCTTTGTGGATTTGGAGAAGGCATTCGACCGTGTCCTTCGGGAAGTCCTGTGGGGAGTGCTCAGAGAGTATGGGGTATCGGACTGTCTTATTGTGGCGGTCCGTTCCCTGTACGATCAGTGCCAGAGCTTGGTCCGCATTGCCGGCAGTAAGTCGGACACATTTCCAGTGAGGGTTGGACTCCGCCAAGCCTGTCCTTTCTCACCGATTCTGTTTATAACTTTTATGGACAGAATTTCTAGGCGCAGTCAAGGCGTTGAGGGGTTCCGGTTTGGTGACCGCAGGATTAGGTCTCTGCTTTTTGCAGATGATGTGGTCCTGATGGCTTCATCTGACCGGGATCTTCAGCTCTCGCTGGATCGGTTCGCAGCCGAGTGTGAAGCGACCGGAATGAGAATCAGCACCTCCAAGTCCGAGTCCATGGTTCTCGCCCGGAAAAGGGTGGAATGCCATCTCCGGGTTGGGGAGGAGACCCTGCCCCAAGTGGAGGAGTTCAAATACCTAGGAGTCTTGTTCACGAGTGAGGGAAGAGTGGATCGTGAGATCGTGCGGCGTCTTCAGTAATGCGGACGTTGTACCGATCCGTTGTGATGAAGAAGGAGCTGAGCCGGAAGGCAAAGCTCTCAATTTACCGGTCGATCTACGTTCTCATCCTCACCTATGGTCATGAGCTTTGGGTCATGACCGAAAGGATAAGATCACGGGTACAAGCGGCCGAAATGAGTTTCCTCCGCCGTGTGGCGGGCTCTCCCTTAGAGATAGGGTGAGAAGCTCTGCCATCCGGGAGGGACTCAAAGTAAAGCCGCTGCTCCTTCACATCGAGAGGAGCCAGATGAGGTGGTTCGGGCATCTGGTCAGGATGCCACCCGAACGCCTCCCTAGGGAGGTGTTTAGGGCACGTCCAACCGGTAGGAGGCCACGGGGAAGACCCAGGACACGTTGGGAAGACTATGTCTCCCGGCTGGCCTGGGAACGCCTCGGGATCCCCCGGGAAGAGCTAGACGAAGTGGCTGGGGAGACGGAAGTCTGGGCTTCCCTGCTTAGGCTGTTGCCCCCGCGACCCGACCTCGGATAAGCGGAAGATGATGGATGGATGATGGATGGATGGACAATTTCCAAACTCATATGGAAACGGGGTTTGTATATGTGTTTAATGTGTTTGACACTCATTTCCAAGAGTCATGACGCAACATTTTAATACATAATGTGGGTAAGATACATCCATCCATCCATTTTCTTCTGCTTATTCCTTTTGGGGTCGCGGGGGGCGCAGGTGCCTATCCCAGCTGCACTCGGGCGGAAGGTGGAGTACACCCTGGACAAGTCGCCCTCATTGCAGGGCCAACACAGATAGACAGACAACATTCACACTCACATTCACACACTAGGGCCAATTTAGTGTTGCCAATCAACCTATCCCCAGGTGCATGGCTTTGGAAGTGGGAGGAAGCCGGAGTACCCGGAGGGAACCCACGCATTCACGGGGAGGACATGCAAACTCCACACAGAAAGATCCCGAGCCTGGGATTGAACCCTGACTACTCCGGTCCTTCGTATTGTGAGGCAGACGCAGTAACCCCTGTACTACCGTGCTGCCCTAGGTAAAATACAGATGTTTATAACTATACACATGCCTTCTCTATCTGACCGACCACATCAAACATGAGGTGGACGCGGGCAAATACTGCGGCATGGTCATGCTGGACATTCAGAAGGCCTTTGACACCGTTAACCATGCTATACTGTTGGATAAGCTCCGAGCAATCGGATTCGACGAAACCTCATCAAACTGGATGCAATCTTACTTGGAGGGGAGGAAACAGGTGGTAGAGGTGAACGGCACCATGTCCCCTTCCCTCTCAGTAAGCTGTGGAGTCCCTCAGGGGAGTATACTAGGACCTTTACTGTTCCTAATATACGTGAATGACATGCCATCGGCATGCCACTGTGAATTGTTCCTGTTTGCGGATGACTCGGCCCTGCTGGTATCCGGCAAGGACAAGTCACAGGTGGAACAAATCCTCAGTACTGAACTCCTCAATATTTGCACCTGGCTCGCTGACAACAAGCTATCCATACACTTAGGTAAAACGGAATCCATCCTATTTGGGTCCCATATCAAACTTAAGAAGGTCAGTGACTTCACTATAAAAGTGGGTGACATTGTTATCACCAGGAAAGATGAGATCACCTACCTAGGTTCCATTCTAGAGGCTAATCTTTCCTGTGATAAAATGGCAACCAAGGTGATCAAAAAGGTCAACCAATGAACGAGATTCCTCTACAGAATCTCCTCTCTGGTCAACAAAAGCACCTTGAGGATTCTAGCGGGAACTCTCATTCAACCCTTCTTCGATTACGCTTGCACCTCCTGGTACCCCAGCACCTCCAAAACCCTCAAATCTAGACTCCAAACATCCCAGAATAAGCTAATCCGGTTACTTTTAGACCTCCACCCCAGATCACACCTCAATCCAACCCACTTCTCCAAAGTGGGCTGGCTCAGGGTGGAGGACAGAGTAAAAAAACTTGCACTGAGCCTAGTCTATAAAATCCGCTACACCGCCTTGATACCGAAGTACATGTCAAACTACTTCCTTAACGTAAATGACCGCCATAACCACAACACCAGGGGGAGCTCCACAAACCACGTTAAACCCCGATTTCGATCTAACAAAGGTCTTAACTCATTCTCTTTCTATGCCACATCAATGTGGAATGCACTCCCAACAGGTATAAAAGTAAGTGCATCTCTATATTCCTTCAAAACCGCTCTAAAACAACACCTCCAGGCAACTTCAACACTTTACTAATACCCTCCTCCATTCACATCCCATCTCCCCGGATTATAAACAACTCAAATGTACTTCTAATGTATATACTTGTTCTTATGCTATCTGAACTCACTATGTTCTCTGCTGGCTGTACATATCCTACTGTAAGACCTACACTGTTTCAATGTCCACATTTCTATGTTGATGCAATTGTTGATGACTGAAGTTCTGATATCAACCAAAGCTCCTCATCCCACCCCCCGGATTGTAAATAATGTAAATAATTCAATGTACATACTATGATGATTAACTTGTGTGATGACTGTATTATGTTGATAGTATATATTTGTACAATGAATTGATTAACGTGGACCCCGACTTAAACAAGTTGAAAAACTTATTCGGGTGTGACCATTTAGTGGTCAATTGTACGGAATATGTACTGTACTGTGCAATCTACTAATAAAAGTATCAATCAATCAATCAAAACACATTTGACCAGCATGTGGTGTCTTGTGCCGAAGCACGCATTGAAGGTTAGAGAAATTCTCGAACAAACTGGCTCAAGTGGTAAGTAAGGCTTCATCTGACCACCACTACTTGTTCCAGCAGCATGAAGACACACGGCTAATAAGTAAGGATGGTCTCAGCACCAGCACAGGGAAACCTTCTACAAACAAGCAATATGCCTAAAAGGTAACAATTTAAATGGCTGATTTGGCTACACTGCTAACTATTACCTTCAGTGCAAGCGAGAAGATGTGAGGCCACACAATACCAGAGAGCAATAAGGGACTAATTACCCTAACAATTATATATATATATATATATATATATATATATATATATATAATTGTTAGGGTAATTAGTCCCTTATATTATATATATATATATATATATATATATATATATATATATATATATATATATATATATATATACGGGCTTCAAGGTGTCAGAGGGGTTAGTGCGTCTGCCTCACAATACGAAGTTCCTGCAGTCCTGGGTTCAAATCCAGGCTCGGGATCTTTCTGTGTGGAGTTTGCATGTTCTCCCCGTGAATGCGTGGGTTCCCTCCGGGTACTCCGGCTTCCTCCCACTTCCAAAGACATGCACCTGGGGATAGGTTGATTGGCAACACTAAATTGGCCCTAGTGTGTGAATGTGAGTGTGAATGTTGTCTGTCTATCTGTGTTGGCCCTGCGATGAGGTGGTGACTTGTCCAGGGTGTACCCTGCCTTCCGCCCGATTGTAGCTGAGATAGGCGCCAGCGCCCCCCGCGACCCCGAAAGGGAATAAGCGGTAGAAAATGGATGGATGGATATATATATATATATATATATATATATATATATATATATATATATATATATATATATATATATATATATTTATATATATATATATATATATATATATATATATATATGTATATATATATATATATATATATATATATATATATATATATCAACTGTTGATGATGAGGTCCCACACACCTGGTGGTAATGACACGCACACACACACTGGTTGTCATTTGGAATAGGGACCAAGTTTTTGATCGTCACTCGTGGGGACAAGGGAAAAAATATATACATTTTAACCAAGGATGGATACCATAAGAATCACAGTGCTATTAATGCCAGGATAACAAATGTTTCACTTTTCAAGAAAATACATTTTTCTCTTTTAACAATATTTGAATCACGTAAACAAAGTAACCCAAATTTCCCTGTTGTGGGATCAATAAAGGATTATTTTATCTTACCTTAAACCAGTGGTTCTCAAATGGGGGTACTTGTACCCCTGGGGGTACTTGAAGGTATGCCAAAGGGTACGTGAGATTTTTTTTTTTAATATTCTAAAAATAGCAACAATTAAAAAATCCTTTATAAATACATTTATTGAATAATACTTCAACAAAATATGAATGTAAGTTCATAAACTGTGAAAAGAAATGCAACAATGCAATATTCAGTGTTGACAGCTAGATTTTTTGTGGACATGTTCCATAAATATTGATGTTAAAGATTTCTTTTTTTGTGAAGAAATGTTTAGAACTAAGTTGATGAATCCAGATGGATCTCTATTACAATCCCTAAAGAGGTCACTTTAAGTTGATGATTACTTCTATGTGTAGAAATCTTTATTTATAATTGAATCACTTGTTTATTTTTCAACAAGTTTTTAGTTGTTTTTATATCTTTTTTTCCAAATAGTTCAAGAAAGACCACTACAAATGAGCAATATTTTGCATTGTTATACAATTTAATAAATCAGAAACTGATGACATAGTGCTGTATTTTACTTCTTTATCTCTTTTTTATCACCAAAAATGCTTTGTTCTGATTAGGGGGTACTTGAATTGAAAAAATGTTCACAGGGGGCACATCACTGAAGAAAGATTGAGAACCATTGCCTTAAACCACAGAAATAAAATACAAACTCATTTAAACCTTTTATTTGTTTATTTGTTTGCTCTCTGAAAGACAGATGAAGCTCCCAGGTGTCATGTCTTGTGATCATGTTTTGTTTCGTTGGGTTCTGTTACTTCATGACTCCATTAGTTCCTGTTTTTTAACTCCCTTGTTTTGTCACCATGGCAACCCATTAGTATTCACCTGTCTTCATGAGGCTCACACACCTGTTGTCAATCATGACGTATCTATTTAAGCCTGCTTTTTCAGTTGGTCGTTCTGGCGTCATTGATTGTTTCATGCTCGGTTCTCTCCGTTTCATGCAATTTTCATAGTTCATGCTGCCCTGCTCTCGTCGCCGTAAGTGTTTTTATATTACGTCCATAGTTCTGCCTTAAGTTTTGTGTCTCCGCCTTGTGCGCGCCTTTTGTTTGCACATTTATAGTATAATTAATACATGTAATTACCTTCACGCCATGTCCCGTCACCTTCTTTTGCATATCGGGAAAACTATCCACGCCGAAAACTGCACCACAGTCCAAGTTACGACACCAGGTCCTATGGACTGTCCCTGGGTTTGAACCTAGACATTCCGATTTCAAAGACAACTTCTTATTCTGTGTGGATAAATCAAGGATATGTGCGTCTCACATCCAGGTGACTTAATCCCAACCCTCCATAATTGACTTTCCATAAATGTATAAAATTATTCATCATATGAGGCTTGGAGTCTTGGAGTTTTTATCCTAGCTGTCGGATCCTGTTTTGTATTTTCTGATAGTTTTGGACTCCTTTAGTTCCTGTTTGTGCACCTCTGAGTTTGTTTTGGTTGCCATGGTTGCTCATGGTGTTCACCTGTCTCTGGTTAGTGTTCGCCCATGCTCGCTCACCTGCTTACTGAACACTAATCAGAGGCATTATTTAAGCCTGCCTTTGCTGGTCCGTCGGCCTGGCGTCATTGTTTGCTTCATCTGTTTTGTTCCATGCCACAGTTTCGTGAGTATTCCTTGTCCATAGTCTACGCTAAGTTTTAGCTTTAGCTCCAAGTGCGATTGGCGCGTTTTGCCCTTACCTTGTGTTCCGTTTTGTCTGTACTACTTTGGTATTTTGAGGAATATGTCATGGTTTTACCTGTACATCATGTCCGGAGTGGTCCGTCTGCATTTCGGGAGAACGAACCCCGCAGTAAGCCGTTGTGAGACTTGTGAGATTGTTGCCAGTGCCCTTCTGAATCAACATCAACGGCCTCTGTGCAGTGTAAACGAGCGAAGGAAATTCAGTTATTAGACGGTTTCGATAGCCAATCAGATCAGGAGTTGTCGACAGAAGCCCGTCTCAGTAGCCTTACGTTAAAACGTGACTGTGATTGGACACTCACTTGTCACTCCCAGGTTGAGTATCCAAAGTTGCACTTTGCGAAAGCAGGAAGTGGCACCGGAGTCACACCCGGACAGCGGGGGGAATCAGTGGCACCACAGCCACACCCGGACAGCGGGGGTAATCAGCGGCACTCACCTTTTTTAACCCACAAAGAAGGAGAACACATTGTTGATTCGGTGGGAGATATATATATATATATTTGCAAGGCCATTTTCAAGAAGGATATTGAGTTTTCCTTGCCTTTTTGTGGGTTCTTCCGAGGATGTTGTAGTCGTAATGATTTGTGCAGTCCTTTGAGACATTTGTGACTTGGGGCTATATAAATAAACATTGATTGATAAAGGGAAACTACATCAAAGCAACTATGAGCGGTACCACTTGCTGATACGGCGTCAGATGTGAGTTCAAATATTTTATTTCGCGTTTTAATGTGTTTTACAATTTTTGTAACTTTGACAGTGTCATGGAAGATACTTTTTTAATTGATTTTTGAACGCGCTGTAGCATAGCCTGTTGTGTATGTACACTGTTGATGTGATTCAAAGTGTTTTTATGTGCACTATTTCTCTAGTCGTGCTATTGTGGGGACAGAATTGTTATTTTGAGAGGTATTTACCAAAGTGCAACATCACTGAAGGGTTAGGTGGGAAACAGATGGTGGCAAAGTCACTAGGATGGTGGTGAACATCTGTGTTGCCAGATCAGGATGTTGACGCATCACCTCTTGCTTATTTTTAGTAGTGACGGGCAAACTAACACTAATTTAACATAATTTCTTAGTTTTATCTAAAGTGACAGAGTACACACACACACACGCGCGCACACACACACACACACACACACACACACACACACACACACACACACACACACACACACACACACGGCTGACGACTCTTAATGTTCACTTTCATTTATTTAATTTCCTCCTATCAACCAACGAGCAATAACGTCTGTGTGGTTTGTTTAATATCATATCAGGTTTATTCCACGGTAACCTTTTTCAGCCCAGCTTTTCCACTCCAAAGGGGCCCGGGGCCCCAATCAAATGTTAACTCCCAATTTGTAGTTTTGATTTGAATCAAAATCCAAAATTGATATCTACCTTACTTACAGTGTACAACCTTGTCAGATGATGTGAAAACATGTATTAATCACAAAGATTGTTACTTATTTAACACATAAAACCTCAGGCTTAGGTCAGCCTGATTAGAAGAATAAGTACTCACCAAAATAAATAAGTGATGAAAAATCTTTTTTACACACAGTTGCCATATGTTGTGCTAGAGTAAATAAAACAAAATCATAATAAATGTTGCTGTCGAAAAATGCAAGTGCAAATGAAAATACAACTTCACCCCTTTAGTCTTAGTTTGTGCGCTTAAGAAACTTCTCTATGACGTTAACAATCACCTTCATTTATTTAAAATGTTTATTTAAATTGAATTAATACATTTAGGCTTAATTAATGAATAAATAAATACATTTTATAAATGTAATCCATAAATATAATTTAATTATTGCGCTTAAGAAACTTCTCTCTGACTTTAATTAATCGCCTTAATTTATTTTTACGTTGTATTTAAATGTAATTAATAAATAAATGAATACATTTTATAGATTTAAGAAATTTAATTTAAATTGTATTAAATTTTATTTAGTTTTTGTGCTTAAGAAACTTCTCTATGGCTTTAATTAATCGCCTTAATTTATCCATCCATCCATTTTCTACTGCTTATTTCCTTTGGGGCCTTAACTTATTTTTTAATTGAGTTTAATTTAAACTAAATTAATACATTTAATAAATAAATAAATCCGTTTTATACATTTAATTTAAATTTAATTACATTTTTGTGCTTAAGAAACTTCTCTATGACTTTGATTAATCTCCTTAATTTAATTTTAAATAAACTGAATTTAAATGTAATTAATACATTTAATAAAAAAATAAATACATTTTATAAATTTAATCAATTTAATTTAAATTTTATTAATTGTAAATGCATTTTTGTGCTTAAGAAACTTCTCTATGACTTTGATCAATTGCCTTAATATTTTTTTTATTAAATCAAATTTAAATGTAATTATTAAATTTAATAATTAAATGAATAAACAATAAATTCAGTTACATTTAACAAAATTTTTGTGCTGAAGAAACTTCTCTATTACTTTAATTGCCTTAATTTTTTAATTACATTTAATTTAAATTTGATTAATAGATTGAATAAATAAATGAAGAAATAAATATATTTATAATTTTTAATTTATATTTAATAAAAAAATGTTTGCTAAAGAAACTTCTTTTTGACTTTAATTAATCACCTTAATTTATTTTTAATTATATGTAGTTATTACATTTAATAAATAAATACATTTTATAAATAAATACATTTTATAAATTTAATTTAAATTAGATTTAATTTAGTTAAACTATTGTGCTTAAGAAATGTATTTTTGACTTTAATTAATCACCTTAATTTATTTTTAAATAAATGTAATTGATACATTTAATAAATAAATGAATAAATTTAATATATTTAATTTCAATTTAATTTAATTTAGTGAAATTTCTGTGCTTAAGAAACTTCTCAATGACTTTGATTAATCGACTTAATTTTTGTGCTGAAGAAACTTTAGCTCCAGACTTCTTCTGTTTGTCTGAGATTGTCATTACTGCCACAAGTGGTGGAAAAGTGTATTACAACAACATACTAGCTTTGATGGCCCTCGGCCCTATGGTTAAAAACCTTGGTATATATACAAACCCCGTTTCCTTATGAGTTGGGAAATTGTGTTAGATGTAAATATAAACAGAATACAATGATTTGCAAATCCTTTTCAACCCATATTCAGTTGAATATGCTACAAAGACAACATATTTGATGTTCAAACTCATAAACATTGTTGTTGTTTTTTTTGCAAATAATAATTAACTTAGAATTTCATGGCTGCAACACGTGCCAAAGTAGTTGGGAAAGGGCATGTTCACCTCTGTGTTACATCACCTGTTCTTTTAACAACACTCAATAAACCTTTGGGAACTGAGGAGAGACATTTTTGAAGCTTTTCAGGTGGAATTCTTTCCCATTATTTTTTTTACGTACAGCTTAAGTTGTTCAACAGTCTGGGGTCTTCGTTGTGGTATTTTAGGCTTCATTCTACACAACACATTCTCAAGGGGGAGACAGGTCTGGACTACAGGCGGCCCAGGAAAGTACCCGCACTCTTTTTTTACCAAGCCACGCTGTTGTAACACGTGCTGGATGTGGCTTGGCATTGTCTTGTTGAAATAAGCAGGGGCGTCCATGAAAAAGACGGCGCTTAGATGGCAGCATATGTTGTTTCAAAAGCTGTATGTACCTTTCAGCATTAATGGTGCCTTCACAGATGTGTAAGTTACCCATGCCTCGGGCACTAATGCACCCCCATACCATCACACGTGCTGGCTTTTCAACTTTGCGTCGATAACAGTCTGGATGGTTCACTTCCCCTTTGGTCCGGATGACACGATGTAGAATATTTCCAGAAACAATTTGAAATGTGGACACGTCAGACCACAGAACATTTTTCCACTTTGCATCAGTCCATCTTAGATGATCTCGGGCCAGAGAAGACGGCGGTGTTTCTGGATGTTGTTGATAAATGGCTTTCGCTTTGCATAGTAGAGCTTTAACTTGCACTTACAGATGTAGCGACCAACTGTATTTAGTGAAAGTGGTTTTCTGAAGTGTTCCCGCACTCTTTTACTATGAAGCCCCGCTTTTGTAACAAGTGATTTGGCATTGTCTTGATGAAATAAGCAGGGGCGTCCATGACAACGTTGCTTGGATGGCAACATATGTAGCTCCATTCAGCATTAATGGTGCCTTCACAGATGTGTAAGTTACCCATGCCTTGGGCACTAATACACCCCCATACAATCACACATGCTGGCTTTTCAACTTTGCACCTAGAACAGTCCTGATGGTTCTTTTCCTCTTTGGTCCGGAGGACACGACGTTCACCGTTTCCAAAAAACAATTTAAAATGTGGCCTTGTCAGACCACAGAACACTTTTCCACTTTGCATCAGTCCATCTTAGGTGAGCTCGGGCCCAGTGAAGCCGGCGGCGTTTTTTGGGTATCTTTGATAAATGGCTTTGGCTTTGCATAGTAGAGTTTTAACTTGCACAAACTGTATTTCCGTGCGCAACCCGAGGGCCCCTGGTTCAAATCCCACCTAGTACCAACCTCGTCACGTCCGTTGTGTCCTGAGCAAGACACTTCACCCTTGCTCCTGATGGGTGCTGGTTGGCTCCTTGCATGGCAGCTCCCTCCATCAGTGTGTGAATGTGTGTGTGAATGGGTAAATGTGGAAGTAGTGTCAAAGCGCTTTGAGTACCTTGAAGGTAGAAAAGCGCTATACAAGTACAACCCATTTATTTATTATTATTTATTTATTATTTTACCACATACACTTCTGGAGTGCTAACCAAATGGAATACCAGAAAAAAATCTATATAACAGAATATTAAGACATATATTGTCATTAAAACTACTGTGAATACTGTCAAATACATTTGATAAACCACAAAAATGAGTATTGACATTACATACCATTATCAGGAAATGAACGTTTTGGGTATTTTGGTGGGGCAGAGGAGTCCAGCATTTGTTTCCGGGGAGTTGGAGCCCACCTCTCCCGTCCAAAGGCAAAACCCAGTAACTCAATTTTGGTCAAAACTGAGCTGATAATAATTTTGGAGTTCCTAGGTAATATGCTTTACATTAGTGTATGCGATATTGTAATTTGTTCCGTAAGTAAGCTGTTACGCGCATGGCAGGACATAGCAACTACCACATAACTGTGTGGATACAACAGAAACACCTAGTATCTCAAGGCTTTCTCTAGAAGTGAGTTACTAGGTTCTGCTTTTGACTCGCAGCGGTAGGGAAGGCCTAAAAAATCCCCAAAGGCCAAAAGGTCAAAAAAAGAAATTGTTAAAAATGTCTTCCCTGCAAGGCCCAAGGAGAGCCGACATGGGGCAAAGGTCAAAAAACGCCCCCAGGATGACTGACAGGTGAGCTGGGAAAGAAAAGGCAACATTAAGACTCAAAAGGACAGCGGGCAATTGAAGCCCTCCTGTGGACTTCCACCGCAGTTGCACACACAAAGAAATGCATTATTTCCAAGTGTGCCTTATTGAGAGAGACCAGACTTATGAAGGAAAAAAACTCTGGCTGTTGCCCAAGTGTCTTTTAATGAAAGCAATAGACTTTGGAGGGAGACGTGCGCCCTCCCGTGGACTTCTCCAGGAATTGCACACATAAAGAAATGCATTATTTCCAAGTGCGTCTTATTGAGAGAGACCATACTTATGAAGGAAAAAAAACTCTGGCTGTTGCCCAAGTGTCTTTCAATGACAGCAATAGACTTTGGAGGGGAACTTGTGCCCTCCTGTGGACTTTTGCAGCAGCACACACCACCGTAGCAGGGAGAAGGTATGCACGGCCTGGCCCCCGCAACCATTCAATGGCCTTACAGCCAGCAGCTAAATGTTAAAATGGTCAAAAGTCTCAATACTGTCCAAAATACATAGGGTTAGGGTTAAATATGTCACAGTATAAGTTACAGCTACTGCCAAAAACATTTATTAAAAAATAGATAACATATACAGGACTGTCTCAGAAAATTTGAATATTGTGTTAAAGTCCTTTATTTTCTGTAATGAAACTAAAAACATTGAAATGTCATACATTCTGGATTTATTAGTCATCAACTGAAATATTGCAAGCCTTTTATTATTTTTGATATTGCTGATTATGGCATACAGCTTATGAAAACTCAAAAATCCTATCTCAAAAAATTTGAATATTTCCTCAGACCGAGTTAAAAAAAAAAGATTTATAACAGCCAAACAAAATCAAACATTTGAAAATGTCAATCAATGCACTAAGTACTTGGTTAGGAATCTTTTCGCACAGCTTACTGCATCAATGCGGAGTGGTATGGAGGCAATCTGCCTGTGGCATTGCTGAGGTGTTACAGATGCCCAGGATGCTTCAATAGCGGCCTTCAGCTCATTTGCATTATTGGGCCTGGTGTCTTTCAGCTTCTTCTTCACAATACCCCACAAATTCTCTATAGGGTTCAGGTCAGGGGAGTTGGCCATGGTCAATACACCAGTTACTGGTGGTTTTGGCAATTTGGGCAGGTGCCAGATCATGCTGGAAAATGAAATCATCATTTCCATAGAGCTTCACAACAGATGGAAGTATGGAATGCTCTTGGTACATAGCTGCATTGACTCTGGACTTGATGAAACACAGTGGACCAAAACCAGCAGCTGACATGGCTCCACAAACTATTGCTGACTGTGAGAACACACTGGATTTCAAGCAACTTGGATTTTGTTCCTCTCCAGCCTTCCTCCAGACTATAGCGCCTTGACTTCCAAATGAAATACAAAATGTGCTTTCGTCTGAAAACAGGACTCTGGACTACTCTGCAACTGTCCGTCAGTCAGACGCTTCTTGCGTTGTCTTGAGTTCAGGAGTGGCTTGACCATGGGAATACGACTATTGTAGCTGTATCTGTTGCCCAAAGTGCAAAAAACCACCAGTAACTGGTGTATTGACCATGGCATTACTGTCCTCCCCTGACCTGAACCCTATAGAGAATTTGTGGGGTATTGTGAAGAAGAAGCTGAAAGACACCAGACCCAATAATGCAAATGAGCTATAGGCCGCTAGTGAAGCATCCTTGGCATCCATAACACCTCAGCAATGCCACAGGCCAATCGCCTCCATGCCACGCTGCATTGATGCAGTAATCCATGCAAAATGATTCCTAACCAAGTACTTAGTATATATATGTATATATATACACACATATAGTGGGGCAAAAAAGTATTTAGTCAGCCACCGATTGTGCAAGTTTTCCCACCTAAAATGATGACAGAGGTCTGTAATTTTCATCATAGGTACACTTCAACTGTGAGAGACAGAATGTGGGGGAAAAAAATCCAGGAATTCACATTGTAGGAATTTTAAATAATTAATTTGTAAATTATGGTGGAAAATAAGTATTTGGTCAATAACAAAAAATCAACTCAATACTTTGTAATATAACCTTTGTTGGCAATAACAGAGGTCAAACAATTACTATAAGTCTTTACCAGGTTTGCACACCCAGTAGCTGGTATTTTGGACCATTCCTCTATGCAGATCTTCTCGAGAGTAGAGATGTTTTGGGGCTGTCGCTGAGCAACACAGACTTTCAACTCCCTCCACAGATTTTCTATGGAGTTGAGATCTGGAGACAGGCTAGGCCACTCCAGGACTTTCAAATGCTTCTTACGGAGCCACTCCTTCGTTGCCCGGGCTGTGTGTTTGGGATCATTGTCATGCTGGAAGACCCAGCCACGTTTCATCTTCAAATCTCTCACTGAAGGAAGGAGGTTTTGGCTCAAAATCTCACGATACATGGCCCCATTCATTCTTTTTTTTAACATGGATCAATCGTCCTGTCCCCTTAGCAGAAAAACAGCCCCAAAGTGTGATGTTTCCACCCCCATGCTTCACAGTAGGTGTGGTGTTCTTGGGATGTAACTCAGTATTCTTCTTCCTCCAAACACGACAAGTTGAGTTTATACCAAAAAGTTCTATTTTGGTTTCATCTGATCACATGACATTCTCCCAATCCTCTGCTGTATCATCCATGTGCTCTCTGGAAAACTTCAGACGGGCCTGGACATGCACTGGCTTAAGCAGGGGACACGTCTGGCACTGCAGGATTTGATTCCCTGTCGGCGTAGTGCGTTACTAATGGTAACCTTTGTTACTTTGGTCCCAGCTCTCTGCAGGTCCTTCACCAGGTCCCCCCGTGTGGTTCTGCGATTTTTGCTCACCGTTCTTGTGATTATTTTGACCCCACGGGATGAGATCTTGCGTGGAGCCCCAGATCGAGGCAGATTATCAGTGGTCTTGTATGTCTTCCATTTTCTGATTATTGCTCCCACAGTTGATTTTTTCACACCAAGCTGCTTGCCTATTGAAGATTCACTCTTCCCAGTCTGGTGCAGGTCTACAATTCTTTTCCTGGTGTCCTTCGACAGCTCTTTGGTCTTGGCCATAGTGGAGTTTGGAGTCTGACTGTTTGAGGCTGTGGACAGGTGTCTTTTATACAGATAACGAGTTCAAACAAATGCCATTAATACAGGTAACGAGTGGAGGACAGAAGAGCTTCTTAAAGAAGAAGTTACAGGTCTGTGAGAGCCAGAGATCTTTCTTGTTTGAAGTGACCAAATACTTATTTTCCACCATATATATATATATATATATATACACAGTGGGGCAAAAAGTATATATATATATATATATATATATATATATATATATATATATATAAACTCTGGCTGTTGCCCAAGTGTCTTTCAATGACAGCAATAGATAACATATATATATATATATATATATATATATATATATATATATATATATATATATATATATATATATATACTTTTTGCCCCACTGTATATATATATATATATATATATATATATATATATATGTATATATTTATGTATATGTCCTTTGAGACATTTGTGATTTAGGGCTATATAAATAAACATTGTTTGTTTGATTGATTGATATATATATATATATATATATATATATATATATATATATATATATATATATATATATATATATATATATATACACAAACCCATATGAGTTGGGAAATTATGTTAGATGGAAATATAAACGGTATACAATGATTTGCAAATCATTTTCAACCAATGTTCAGGTGACTATGCTACAAAGACAACTTATTTGATGTTCAAACTGATAAAAAAAATTTTTTTTGCAAGTAATCGTTAACTTTAGAATTTGATGCCAGCAACACATGACAGAGAAGTTGGGAAAAGTGGCAATAAATACTGATAAAGTTGAGGAATACTCATCAGTATACTCACAACACAAACCACTACGACATCCTCGGTAGGCCCACATAAGGGCAAGGAAAACTCACCCCCCCCCCCCCCCTGTGAAAGTTCAATCCATAGTGGAGTCCAGTCCAAAGCGGATCCAACACAGCAGCAAGAATCCCGTCCACAGCAGAGCCAACAGGAAACCATCCAAAGCGGAGGCGGATCAGCAGCGCAGAGATGTCCCCAGCCTATACACAGGCGAGCGGTCCATCCTGGGTCCCGACTCTGGACGAGCGGTCCATCCTGGGTCCCGACTCTGGACGAGCGGTTCATTCTGGGTCCCGACTCTGGACGAGCGGTCCATCCTGGGTCCCGACTCTGGACTGCCAGTACTTCATCCAAGGCCATCGAGTGGGACATAGGAGAAAAAGAAAATAAACGGCAGATCAACTGGTCTAAAAAGGGAGTCTATTTAAAGGCCAGAGTATACAAATGAGTTTTAAGATGAGACTTAAATGCTTCTATTGAGGCGGCATCTCGAACTGTTACCGGGAGGGCATTCCAGAGTACTGGATCCCGAATGGAAAACGCTCTATAGCCCGCAGACTTTTTTTGGGCTTTGGGAATCACTAATAAGCCGGAGTCCTTTGAACACATATTTCTTGCTGGGACATATGGTACAATACAATCGGCAAGATAGGATGGAGCTAGACCGTGTAGTATTTTATATGTAAGTAGTAAAACCTTAAAGTCACATCTTAAGTGCACAGGAAGCCAATGCAGGTGAGCCAGTAAAGACGTAATATGATCAAACTTTCTTGTTCTTGTCAAAAGTCTAGCAGCCGCATTTTGTAATAACTGTAATCTTTTAATGCTAGACATGGGGAGACCCGAAAATAATACGTTACAGTAGTCGAGGCGAGACGTAACAAACGCATGGATAATGATCTCAGCGTCTTTAGTGGACAAGATGGAACGAATTTTAGCGATATTATGTAGATGAAAGAAGGCCGTTTTAGTAACGCTTTTAATGTGTGGCTCAAAGGAGAGAGTTGGGTCGAAGATAATACCCACAATTTTTCCTGAGTCGCCTTGTTTAATTGTTTGGTTGTCAAATGTTAGAGTTGTATTATTAAATAGAGGTCGGTGTCTAGCAGGACCGATAATCAGCATTTCCGTTTTTTTGGCGTTGAGTTGCAAAAAGTTAGCGGACATCCATTGTTTAATTTCAGTAAGACACGCCTCCAGCTGACTACAGTCCGGCGTGTTGGTCAGCTTTAGGGGCATGTAGAGTTGGGTGTCATCAGCATAACAGTGAAAGCTAACACCGTGTTTGCGTATGATGTCACCTAGCGGCAGCATGTAGATGCTGAAGAGTGCAAGGCCAAGGACCGAACCCTGGGGAACTCCACACGTTACCTTAATGTAGTCCGAGGTCACATTGTTATGGGAGACGCACTGCATCCTGTCGGTAAGATAAGATATAAACCAAGACAGGGCTAAGTCTGACATACCAATTCGTGTTTTGACACGCTCTAATATGATCGACGGTATCGAAAGCAGCGCTAAGATTGAGGAACAGCAATATAGATGACGCATCAGAATACATCGTTAGCAAAAGATCATTAGTTATTTTTGCGAGGACTGTCTCCGTAGAGTGATTTGCCCTGAAACCGGATTGAAAGGTTTCACATAGATTGTTGGACGCTAAGTGTTCATTTAGCTGCTCTGCAACAATTTTTTTGAGGATTTTTGAAATAAATAAATAAATAAAATAAATGGGTTGTACTTGTATAGCGCTTTTCTACCTTCAAGGTACTCAAAGCGCTTTGACACTACTTCCACATTTACCCATTCACACACACATTCACACACTGATGGAGGGAGCTGCCATGCAAGGCGCCAACCAGCACCCATCAGGAGCAAGGGTGAAGTGTCTTGCTCAGGACACATCGGACGTGACGAGGTTGGTACTAGGTGGGATTTGAACCATGGACCCTCGGGTTGCGCACGGCCACTCTCCCACTGCGCCACGCCGCCCCTTAAATAAAGGGAAGGTGAGACACCGGTCGGTAGTTTACCATGAGGTCAGGATCGAGGTTAGGTCTTTTAAGGAGGGGATGAATAACTGCTTTTTTGAATGCTAGGGGAACAGTCCCAGAGGAAAGTGATACGTTTATAATATTTAGCACTGATGGACCTAATAATACAAAGAGCTCCTTGATAAGTTTCCCAGGAAGTTGGTCAAGTAAACATGTTGTTTGTTTTATTCCATTTACACGTTGTAACAATTCCTCTAATGTTATTTCCTCAAAACGAGAGAAACTATTTTGGAGGTCAGTATCCGCCGTATATATAATCGTATCTGTGTTAATAGAACCCAGTTGTAGGTGGGACAAAATTGTCTTTAATCTCCTTTCTACTGACTTCAATTTTCTTATTAAAGAATTGCATAAAGTCATCTGCTGAGAGGGTGGAGCTACTGGAAGGGGTCCCTTGTTGGGTTAGCGATGCTACCGTACTAAACTAAAATTTAAAATCGTTTTTATTAAGGTGGGTGAGATTTGAGTAATATTTAGCTTTAGCTAAGGTAAGCATGCGTTTATAAGTTATTAAACCATCACTCCATGCTTGCTGGTGCACCTCAAGTTTAGTCGTGCGCCATTTACGTTCCAGCTTTCTACATAATAATTTCTGAGCTCTAGTTTCTTCTGTAAACCATGGGGTATGCTTTTTTGGAGCCTTTTTTAACTTTAGCGGTGCTATGTTATCAATGGTTTTGCGCAGGGCGTCGTTAAAGTTGTTAGTGAGGTTATCAATAGAGCCCACATACTTTGGGAATGGTGCCATTACCGAGGGCAGTAGGCCAGCAAGAGTCGTAGTTGTGGCCGTATTAATGTTGCCGCTGCTATAGCAGTTATTATTATTATTAGTTTGACGAACATGCGTCTGAACCTCGAATTTTATAAGGTAATGATCGGACAATACTCTAGTATACGGGAGTATCATAACTTTGGAAACGGTGATACCCCTGACAAGCACTACGTCTAACGTATTACCGTTGCAATGCGTGGGTTCATTTATTATTTGTGTAAGAACACAGCTATCAATTATAGTCTGGAGCTTGATGACAAACTGTTTTACAGTCAGATGTTCAGTTGTTTATATTTTTAATTAAATGTATAAGACATAACAGCTATCTTATTACAAGTGAATACATTCTACCTTCTTCGGAAAATTAGTTGGTCAATATTATACCAATATTTTTATTTTTATATCTACAATAACAATTCAGTGTCAGTTGTTATCTCAGTTAGTGTAATGGAATATGACTTTAAAAGTGTCAGTTGATAGCCAGGATAATGGCAGTAAACGTACAGTAGCTTATGGCTAACAACTATTTCACTGGTGGGCATGAATACAGTACAATAATATTCCATTCAAAAAATACAACCAATAGTAATGTTCACTCTTACTTGTGAAAAGTCATCCTCTCTGCCCTATTTTTCACGGTCCGACAATTTGCACAACTATAGTCTGACCCATTGTCAACCATGCTTTACAATGCTGTCACAGCTATGACTCTCGCTAGCCTACCGCCCTCGGTAATGGCACCATTCCCAAATGATGTGGGCTCTATCGATAACCTCACAAACAACTTTAACAATGCCCTGCGCAACGACATTGATAGTAAAGTACCGCTAAAGCTAAAGAGGCCTCTAAAAGGCGTACCTCCTGGTTTACAGAGCAAACCATGCAGAGCTCTTAAACTATCAAGCTGGAACGCAAATGGCGTGCGACTAAACTTGAGGTTTTCCAATAATCATGGAGTGATAGTTTAATAACTTTTAAACCTTAGCTTAAAATAATTATTACTCACTTTATTCTGCCCCAATAAAAACGATCCTAAATATTTTTATAATACTTTAGCATCGCTGACCCAACAAGGGACTTCTGCCAGTAGCTCCACCCACTCTGCTGATGACTTTATGCAATTATTCACTAAGAAAAGTGAGCACAACAGAAAGGAGATTAAAGATAACACGTCCCAACTCCAACTGGGTTCTATTAACGCAGATTTAAATCTATGTACGGAAAATGCTCTCCAAAATAATCTCCCTCTTTTTGAAGAAATAATATTTGAAACTCCCTTCTCGACTTTGAAAGGGACAAGTGGTAGAAAATGGATGGATGGATTGGATATTAGAAGAACTCCTGTGACTTGTATATGGGATAAAATAAACATCATGTTTACTTGAGCCACTTCCTGGGAAACTTATCAGGGAGCTGTTTGTAACATCAGGACCATTAGTGCTAAATAATACTAACTTATCATTTTCCTTTGGCACTGTTCCCCTAGCATTGAAAATGATAGTTATTCATCCTCTGCTTAAAAGACCTAACCCCGATTTTAAAATCCTGCTAAACTACCGGCCGGTGTCGCAGCTCCCCTTTAGCTCTAAAATCCTCGAAAAACTTGTTGCACTGTAGTTAAATGAACACTTAGCGTCTAACAATTTCTGTGAACAGTTTCAGACCGGTTTCAAGGCAAATCACTCTGCGAGACAGCCCTCGCAAAAGTGTTTCACAAACTCAAAGTTGCTGTTTTTGGGTCTCAGCGCTGCTTTCAATACCGTTGATCATAACATTCTATTTGAACGTTTCAAAACACGTCGGACTTAGCCTTTTCTTGGTTTAACTGCTATCTCACTGACAGGATGCAGTATGTTTCTCATAACAACCGTGGCCCTGCACTCGTCATCAATAATATGCTGCCGCTAGGTGACATCATACACAAATACGGTGTTACCTTTCACTGTTATGCTGAAGGCACCCAACTCTACATGCCTCTAAAACTGACTAACATGCCAGCTTGTAGTCATCTGGACGTCTATATAAATGAAATCAAACAATGGATGTCCAGAAACGTTTTGCATCCTGCTAGACAAGGGGCACTTGTTTAATAATACCACCTTAACATTTGACAACCAAACAATTACACAAAGTGACCCGGTAAAGAATTTGGGTATTATTTTTGACCCAACTCTCTCGTTTGAGTCACATATTAAGAGTGTTACTAAGACAGCCTTCTTTCATCTCTGTAATATCGCTAAAATCTGTCCCACTTTGTCCACCAGGGATACTAAGATCATTATTCATGCGTTCGTTACATCTCGTCTTGTTTACTGTAACAAATTATTTTTGGGCCTCCCTATGTCTAGCATTAAAAGATTACAGTTGGTACAACATGTGGCTGCTAGACTTTTGACAAGAACAAGAAAGTTTGATCATATTACGCCTATACTGGCTCACCTGCACTGGCTTCCTGTGCACTTAAGATGACTTTAAGGTTTTACTACTTATGTATAAAATACTAAACAGTCTAGCGCCATCCTATCTTGCTGATTGTATTGTACTAAATTTCAAAGAAGCCCAGCTTCTCAATAATTCCCAGTGCCCCAAAAAAGTCTGCGGGTTATAGAGTGTTTTTTATTCAGGTTCCAGTATTCTGGAAAGCCCTACAGTTAGAGATACTACCGCATTTAAGTCCCGACTTAAAACTCATTTATGCACCCTCATCTTTAAATAAACCCCTTTTTTGGACCAATTGATCTGCCACCTCTCTTTTCTGCTCTCAGGTTATCAGGTGATTGCAATGTAAAAAGGAAATGCGCTTGGATTTAAGCATATGCACAATTTAATACATCTGAATTTTTACTAGCGTATGTAGTTTTTTGGGATTTGAATGTACGTCTACTTTTTAGAACGAATGTCACTCAACTGTTCCTACATGAGGCACCATATTCAATACATAGTGCAAAGATTCTGACTGGTGTACATGCTGGTAGATTCACTTCAAAATACACCCCGACGGTACTTAAGATAAAACTGTTAGCAAGTTTTGAACAAATAAACAATTTGCATTCGAGTGAAACTGTCATGTCTTTGTGATCAGGTTTTTGTTTAGTTACTTCAAGACTCCATCAGTTCCTGTTTTTTCACTCCATTGTTTTGTTTCCATGCCAACCCATTAGTTTTCACCAATCCCCATGTCACGCACCTGTTTCCAATCACCACAGTATTATTTAAGCCACAGTTGCCAGGTAGCCAGCCTGGCGACATCACCTTCTACACACCCATGCATTCTATGCTGATGATCCATGTCCATATTTCGTTCAAAGTAAGTTTTTTTTGTTATTCATGCCATAGTGCAAGTTTTTGTTTTATGTTTATAGTTTTGCCTTAGTGCAAGTTTTTAGTTTTTAGGGGCCACGTTTTTGTACCTCCCCTGCGATCGCTTTTCCTTTGTTCCTTTTTTTGAGTAAAATTAAAGATGTCTTTACCTTTACGCTGTGTCTGCTCCAATCGCTTTGCACCTTGGGAAAACAACCCTCACCCAAGTCCTAGTCATGACAGAAACATTGAAAACATGTTTTTGCATGACATTCCGACAATACAATTATATTTAATTTAAAATATCAAGGTATTTTTAAAATTTGATTCATATCAAGAATGCCAGTAATTTACTGTCATTAATCTTAATCATTAAAAAATGTAAAAGTGTGATTAATCTGATTAAAAATGTAATTGTTGGAGAGCACTAATGTACTCTCCTGTAGTTCTGTCCTGCTCATGCGCATCTGGACAGTAGTCCAAAAGCCTTGTTTAGGTTAATCCAAAACAAAATTTATGTCGCCAGAGTGTTTTTTTTCTTCATTTCTGGACCACGACCAAAATCAAGTAAGGTCCTTCCCACTGTTTTTGTTGCAGGACAAACTTCATAACACATGCTATACAAATGTACTCTCACTCAGTCATGAACTCATATGAGGGGGCTGTGTTTGAGTGTAAACTGCAGTCGGCCACAGAGAATTCATTCATACTCTCCTGCCTACACACACATGCAGGAAACCTTGTAAAAGACTTGATTCAGTGTGTGATGCAAAGGAGGTGTGAGGCCAGGCCCAGCTAAGTGTGCCATGCTTTCCTTTGGAGTTGGCTGACAGGAAAAGCGCAGTGATTTTAGGGGCTGAGCCTTTCTCAGACAAACTGCTCTACTCTAAAGGCTGAGGGGGAGGAGGTCTTCTTCAGATGAATAACACTGAATACGCCTGTCTTGGTACCATTGGCCTGTCTTTGATCCGTTCTTATACATTCTTGGAGTAAATTCATCCTCTGCGTGGTCTTTTGTGCCTTTGGTAGAATCAGTGGCAGCTGACTGAGAGAGAAAATGATCGACTACGGTAAGTTTCATTTTGTTCCTTCAAGCTGACCTGATTTTCTCACAGAAAGTACACTACATGGGATTTTTATGGTGGAGTAAATGTGGCATGCATGTAAGTTGTGTGGTATGAAAAACAAATGTACACCATTGGAGGTAAACTATAACACATTGAACGCTCATGTTTGAAACGCCAATTGTTTGTTGATTTGGAGTTGGCCTTGAGAGCAACTATATCTGGGTTAGTTGTTTGAAATAGAAGGAGAAGTTACCTTCCTGGTCGCACCTGGGTTGACCGAATGAGGGTGCAAGAATGCTAAAGGCATCGAGCTATAACTTCAAACTGTCAACGCAAAGTCTGCCACAAACTTTTAGGAAGAACTGCACTTTTTGGGAAGTGTGTCTATTGTTCACAATCCTTATGTGAGAACAGCACACATGTGTTTTTGTTGTTGTTTTTCTTTTTTATGCATTCCCACTTGTAAAAAAGCAAGCAAATGTCAGCTAACAATGGATGTAATGGGAGTCATAACGTCAATGCATTTTTTGCATCCATAAAGCCCTCTAACAATATCCCAAAACCTTCATTATGGTTTTATATAGATGCTGTAAGTGTATATGTAATTTAGTAACAGGCACATTCATAATGACATGTAATGTTTACGTATTTTGGTTATTTTATGCATACTACTCCATTTAATTTCACAGACGCATCAAAATTTTCTCTACGTCCTTCAACAACAACTGATACTATATGCCCATCCATTCATTCTTTTTCTACCGTTTGTTCCTTTTGGGGTCACGGGGGGTGCTGGAGCTGTCACGCCAAATTTCTTCCCTCTACAAAAACCTTCCCCCCCATTTACTTCCGGGGTCATGATTAATACAGATGTTTAACGCTATATTATAAAAATATAACGCTATATTATAAAAATACAGACGTTTTGTTAATGCTATTATAAATTTTTTTTTAAAAATTTAAAAAACAATTTACAAACACAAGCTATGGGATGACGTAAGAGGCAACGTGAGGAAACGTGACCCCAGAAGTAAATGTGTCATATCAATAGCTTGTGTTTGTAAATTGTTTTTTGAATTTTATTTTTTATAATATAGCGTTAACAAAACGTCTGTATTTTTATAATATTGCGTTATATTTTTATAATATAGCGTTAACAAAATGTCTGTATTAATCATGACCTCGGAAGTAAATGGGGGGGGAAGGTTTTTGTAGGGGGGAAGAAATTTGGCGTGACAGAGCCTATCTCAGCTGCATTCGGGTGGAAGGCGGCGTACACCCTGGACAAGTCGCTACCTCATCACGGGGCTGCTACTATATGGAGTGCCGAATATAAAAGTTCAGTCAGAATTTTCTAGCAGATGTATTTTTCAGATTTAATTCTATGAAATAAAATTACCGCCAAAACTCCACAAACTGAAATGTTTTTTTCACAGATTCAAAAATGTTTCACAAACTAAAAAAAAAAATGGTTTCACTAACTCAAAAAATTGTTTCACATACTCAACAATAATTCACATGCTCAAAAATAAAGTTCCACAAAGACACTAAAGGATTCACGAGTAGAAAAAGACAATTGTTATCAAGTTAACACTGTGGCACATTTTTTTCCACTTTTTGTTCGACGTGCAGAAATTTGTTTGTCACGCGCAGAAACCGTAGTTCGCACTATTCAACGACAGAAAAGTGGTGGTGCTGAGTCAATTTAAGGCCGACGGAACAAGTGATTTGTGACACTGTCGTCAATAAGAAATAACAGAAGAAGAAAAAGAAGAAGAAAAGAAGAAGAGACACTTAATGGAACCCCTCCATCTAGGGAACACCCAGAGTTGCGCTGACATCGTGAGAGTGGAGACATGATCCAAAATGGCTGATGCAGTGCAAGTAAGTACTGTATGTTAAATTTTGCTAATCCAAACTTTGACAAAATATTGTTTATAAACAGTTTATGGTTGCTATTATTTCATTTTTTTAATGTATTGTATTGTTAGGTTGTTTAAAGCAATATACTAAAATATGTTTGTGCATATTAATTAAGTGAGAATTACAAATTGCAACAAAATTTAAGACATTTAATAACGTGTGATTAATAAACAAGTTGTTTATAAACTATTAAACTTTAATTGTGATTTAACAATGTAATAATACTGTAAGAAAGGACTTAAGGCTCAGATGATTTTATGAAGTGGTTTTAATTTGTCTTTGTCTTTATCTGACATTAATTAATGTGTAAATGTTTATTTCTGCCAGAATTACGATTTGTTGTCAATTGTGTTTGGCTCAAGACAAACATTAAAATAGTTTTTTGTAAAGAGTTACAATTAAACTTATTTATTTAAACTGCTTATAAGTAGGCCGTGGATGCTTAATGGTTGACATTTATGGCATTTATTTTTGTATTCGACATGAATAAATGCATTTGCATTCATAACATTAAGAAAAATATGTAACCAAGGTAAATCCAAAATAACAAGGAGTCTTTGTTTTTAACGTGGTTTGTGTTGTGTCTTAGAAATGATGTCCATGTGGTTAATCTCCCTAGTTGTGGAAACCTGCACTTTTAAATATTTTGATCAACAAATTATTTTTTTCAATAATATTTTTAATATGTTCATCTTGATTGTGTAGGTTGACAACTCAGTTCATAGTTGCTTGTTTGAGGAGTTCAATATTTTCAAAATGCCAAACTTAAACATTTTTCCTCTTATAGAACAAGACAAGGTTTTGTGACGGACAAACCTCACAAGTGACAAAAATAGATGTGGACTCCTTCCAGTGTCCATATTGCCCATCGAGGCACAGGTTTGTTGTGTTCAAAGCTAAGAGGTCCCTTGTGAAATATGGAGGTGAGTACATCTACATGGTCATGTTTTCTAATCAATAGCTACATTTTGATAGTGTTTTTTTTAAGTAGTAATACCTCCCATGTTATGAAATTACTTATTTCTCTACTTGAGGATGTTTAGTATATCACTTATAGCATAGTTGTAATTAACCACTTCAGAAGTGATGGCACAGGGATGGGTGTTACTCGTTGAGTCAGCTGGGTGTCAACTCACACGATAGAACAACAGGCAGATCCTTATTGATTTACCTAAAACACATCCTTTCCTGTTCAGCTAACATATAAGTTGCAAACATTCGAACTAAAGTACTGTAACAATTACGCCATAACGTTCCACTTATATTGCACGTATACAGTACTGGCCAAAAGTTTGGACACACTTTCTCATTTCAATATGTTTTCTTTATTTTCATGACTATTTCCATTGTAGATTGTCTCTGAAGGCATCAAAACTATGACACCTGTGAAGTAAAAACTCTTTCAGTTGAATTCATAGAGAGAATGCCAAGCGTGTGCAGAAAAAGTAATCAGAGCAAAGGGTGGCTATTTTGAAGAAACTACAATATAAAACATGTTTTCAGTTTTTTCACATTTTTTTGTTAAGTACATAACTCCACATGTGTCCGTTCATAGTTTTGATGCCTTCAGTGACCATCTACAAAGTAAATATTCATGAAAATAAAGAAAATGTCATAACCTGGACTATGGAGCAGCTTTCTGCGTGGATTATTTTCCCGAGATGCAAATGAACTGGACCGGACATGGCGTGAAAGTGAACACATGATTTAATTCTTTGACTATAAAACGTGCAAACAAAAGGCGCTCGCAGCGGAGGTGCAAAACTTAACACAGGGAACAAAACTAGCACTTTGACGTAAACTGTGGACATGAAACAAAAGACACTAACTGTGGCATAAATAAACAAAGCTTACTTGCATTGACATGAGCAGGGCAGCATGAACTATGAAATTGCATGAAAGAGTAAACACGGCATGAGGCAGAGTGGGAGTGAGCATGAATGGAGTGATGACGCCAGGACAACCAACTGAAAAACCAGGCCTAAATAATAATGACATGATTGAAACAGGTGCGTGAGTCACATGAATGAGGCAGGTTATACTAATGGGTTGTCATGGTGACAAAACAAACAAGGATGCGTAAAAACAGGAACTAATGGAGTTTTAACCAAACAGAACTGAACAAAACTTGATCAAAAACGTGACAGAAAACGCATTCAATGAGAAGGTGTGTTTAAACTTTTGGCCAGTACTGTATATTCCTAGGAATGAAGTTAAATCACATTTCTTCATATTATACCACACATCACAATAAAAGTGTCATTTGCTTTTTATAGCAAATGACACTTACACTGTCATTTCTGAACTACTATATAAACCTTTTTTTTACCCACACTTCAAATCAAGGGTGCCCATTATCACGATCGCGAGCTACCTGTTGATCTAGAAGTGGTTGTAAATCGATTGTAGTCCGATGTTGTAGTGCAGTGGTTTTCAACATTTTCACCAAGTACCACCTTAGAAAACACTTGGCGCTCCAAGAACCATCGTGATGACCAACATTGAAATACAGTAGCGTGGTAGGCCTACATATTTGTTCAAAACAAGGCAGAGGTTTTATTTAACAAACATATGTAATATTTAGGCCACTGTAACATTACACATGACATACGTTAACTTGTATGTACTTTTTATTTTGTATATAATAGTGAAAGTGTGTTTTTATCTTTTAATGACACAGGCAACAGTCCAAGCAATGGCAGCTGTAAATGCTGTTCCCATTAAAAAGGACAAGGAATTATACTAACCAGTTGAAGAGTATGTATGACTGGAGGTAAATTGCTTTGTAACCTCAGAAAATATAAATTATTATGTAATAAACACCTGTTTTATTTCCTTGTTGAAACAGTGAGAAACAATCGCTTGCTCACTATCTCACCAAGAACCTAAGTCAGGAAGACCAAGGAAGACTAAAACAGTTTGGGCGCATTTGTCAAACAGCTCTGCAGTCTGATGTGTTTTTAAATAAGATATGTGTCATGAACCGTTGCCCGGGTCATGTTATGTTGATTTTGGTATATCCTTAGTTGTTTATTTCTGTTTCACTACCCTCGTTTGTTTTCCTAGTTGCCGTGGCTGCTGATTTTCGCCACCTGCATCTGATTAGTTGTCGGGATACTCACCTGCTACCGGCCACTAATCAGAGAGCTATTTATTCCTGCCCTGCGCCACAATCTGTCTGGCAGTTTCACTTTGGTTGCTCCTACTTGTTACTAGCCTTTAATTGTTCCTGGGTTAAGCTTTGCCAAAGTTTCCCGTTGCATTGGCACTTGCCCTTTTTTTTGTATGTTTTCCCTAGCTTATTGATAATGAATTGATAAATACATATCCTGCCGTCCTTTCTGCATCTTGGAGACATGACCACCGCAACCATGCAGCTAAAACATACTGCCAGTACAAAGTTTATTTGCAAAAAGCAACGCTAAGGACTTCACTTCACTTCTTGGAGGAAATGAGGTATGGACTTGGCGGGTGTTAAAAGCAATCGAGGCAGAGAGCCTTTGTCATTCTCCAGAGGAGAATGAGACGCTGATGTAGGGTCCCGTTGGTACACTGATCCCAATTGACACTGTTTGTCCCGGGAACCACAACACATCGCAATCACTTGCGAGTCGACGGAGGCATAAGCCTTCCTTAGCGGCTTCGACTCGCCAGCCAGATGCGTAGACTCCACCAATTCCTTCCACGGATCGAAGTATAGTATAGACAGCCTCTGCCCCCTTGCCGCCGCAGTTTGGCAACCCCATTCATCATGTTCCCAAGCTTTCCATATTGTCAGCTGTTAGCCAGGACCCTAAACCGTCACAGCGCGATGACGTCACGCCACAGGTGTGCTTTAATGACCTCATGAGTCATTCAGTCACTTTTCCTCAACCTTTTCTGCCAGGCAGCCCTCACTTGAGGACACTAAGTCAAAAGCTGCTGAAAATTGGGACATTTTTCATGAGGCTAATGCAGCTAGCCAGTCCATGCCTCCCCATTGAAAGCTCTGACGCCCGCTCAAGTTGAGCTTGCCCAAGCAGCCTCAATGCCTGCAGGCAGCCGCATTCTGCTCCAGCATCACAATCTACTGGAGACTCTTTAGAGAAGTACAGTGCGGCATGGTTGGATGAGTGGTACTGGAAGGTGTTGATTGAGCTGGAAATGGAGGATCAGCTTTGTGTGATGAGGCTCGCTCCAGCCAAGCTTGCTCCAGCTTCTGCACTCGTTCCAGCTCTGCGGCCAGCTCCAGCCTCGCCTCCAGCTCTAGATACCCTTGACAGTCTAACCGCCTGCTGCTCCAGCTCTAGACACACCAAAAGCGTCACCAGCCGGTCTTTCCACAACGCCACCATCATCATCTTCAGCTTAGCAAGCGGGTCTTCCCACAACACCGCTTCCTGCCTCATCTCTGGCTCTGCAGTCACCTAGATCTTCAGCCCGACGGTTTGCTTGCTTAGCGCAAGAGCATCCGTCAGGCGCTCACGGCCTGCCTCCTAATGGCCACGAATGCGGCCAGCCCATGAAAGGTCTCAGTGCCGTCAGCAGCCATTCCCAGGACTTTGGCCTGGATCATAATGGCTGCTGAGAGGATATTCTCACCCATGTCAACCCCCTCGTTGGCTATATATGTGGCCAATTCATGGACCCCCACCGCGCCATCAGCAGCGATGCCCGGGACTTGGGTGTAAGACTCATCTGCTGCTGAGGTTCTGGCGACGCTCACATCTGCCTCCTCATTGGCCACAAATATGGACGTTCCGTGGTCGCCCACCTCACCAGCTACACCGCCGTCACCTGACTCATCGGTGGCTTTGGGGACACTTAGCTTGGTGACCTGCCACCATGCCCTCCCTCCACCCTCCTGTGACTATAGACTTATTTCAGTTTGGGACGATGAGGTGGAGACTTGTCCAGGATGTACCTCTGCCTTCCGCCGGAATGCAGCTGAGATAGAGCCAGCACCCCCTGTGACCCCAAAAAGGGACAAGCGGTAGAAATGGATGGATGGTTACCTGGAATCCGTCCCTTTAGGGGAGGTACTGTCATGATCTCTTGCCCGGGTCATGATCTGTTGATTTTGGTATAGCCTTAGTTGTTGTTTATTTCTGTTTCAGCACCCTCGATTGTTTTCTTAGTTGCTATAGGTGCTGATTTTCATCACCTGCCTCTGATTAGTGGACGGGATGATCATCCGCACTCGGTCACTAATCAGAGGGCTATTTATTCCTGCCTTGCACCACACTCTGTCTGGTAGTCTCACTCCCTTAATGCGACAGTTTGCATTTTGGTTTCCCCTACTTGTCAATAGCTTTACTCGTTCCTGGGTTAAGTTTTATTGAAGTTTCACATTGTCCTTTTTTGTATTTATTCCATCGCTTATTGATAATAAACATCTTACCTACATACTGCTTTCTGTCATCCTTTCTGCATTTTGGGGACTTGACCACTGCAACCATGTGGCCAAGACGGAACAATTTGGTTTGTATTTGGTCAATAATTCACATGAAAAATAAATACTTCTAGACCCGCAATTGACAGCCAAAGGGCTTCATGTTTCATAGAGCAGGGAAAAAATGACAGGTACTTGTAACATTTAAAAACAATGTTTTGTGCAAAGGTGCAAAGGTAAAATAAGCAAATAACTTTGAATGATTTGAGCCAGGATGTGAAATGTAAAACTTTCAGAGGCCATGAAGTAAAGTAAAGGTTAGTATTGCACCCTGAAAATAACACATAAAATTAATGATTTAGCTCACAAGTGGGGTCAGTGTTGTGCAAAAAATATATAATTATAATCATGGTTTAGGTGTGATGACAACATCAACAACATATGCGAGATTTGGGCCTGAGACTTAAATGTTATTCAGTGTAAACACTGCATTAAAAGCCTTTAATAGTCCACAATATAAATTATTCTCATTTGGTTAACAAATTATACTTCGATGTTCTCAAATATCAATATTATATAATCTACTATTTAAATACATAATTTTAACACTTAGGCTAACCCAATCTATAGTTTATTCTAAATATTTCTGCTTAGTGATTACTAAAATAACAATTTATTTACGACCTAAATACATGTTCTTTTTTTACTCTACCATTTGTTTGCATTAATTGATTCGATCACATTATTTACGCTGAAAATCTATTTACTTCCGTTGTCGCCACCACTGTGGGCTTCCATTAGAGAAATACTTGTCTTCTTCTTCTGATATTTCTTATTGACGGCAGTGTCGCAAATCACTAGCTTCGTCGGCCCTAAATTGCACCACCTGTCTTTGGAGAGTGCAAACTACGGTTTCTGTGCATGGCAAACAAAACATTCTTAATGTGGAATCAAATGTGCCAATAGTATTAACTCCTCTCTGAGCTGCCACCTTATCGTGGAAGAGGAGTTTGCTTGTCCCAATGATCCTAGGAGCTATGGTTTCCGGGGGCTTTATGCCCCCGGTAGGGTCTCCCAAGGCAAACAGGTTCTAGGTGAGGGATCAGACAAACAGCAGCTCGAAGACCTCTATGAAGAAGATAAAACATGGACCCAGATTTCCCTCGCCCGGACACGGGTCACCGGGGCCCCCCTCTGGAGCCAGGCCCGGAAGTGGGGCACGATGGCGAGCGCCTGGTGGCCGGGCCTGTTCCCATGGGGCCCGGCCGGGCACCGCCCGAAGAGGCAACGTGGGCCCCCCTTCCAATGGGCTCACCACCCATAGCAGGGGCCATAGAGGTCGGGTGCAATGTGAGCTGGGCGTCAGCCGAAGGCAGGGCACTTGGCGGTCCGATCCTCGGCTACAGAAGTTTGCTCTCGGGACGTGGAACGTCACCTCACTGGGGGGGAAAGAGCCTGAGCTAGTGCACGAAGTGGAGAAGTTCCGGCTGGATATAGTCGGACTCACTTCGACGCACAGCAAGGGCTCTGGAACCACTTCTCTCGAGAGGGACTGGACCCTCTTCCACTCTGGCGTTGCCGACAGTGAGAGGCGACGGGCTGGGGTGGCAATTCTGGTTCCCCCCCGGCTTAAAGCCTGCACGTTGGAGTTCAACCCAGTGAACGAAAGGGTAGCCTCCCTCCGCCTTCGGGTGGGGGGATGGGTCCTGACTGTTGTTTGTGCTTACGCACCAAACAGCAGTTCAGAGTACCCACACTTTTTGGGTGCACTCGAGGGAGTACTGGAAAGTGCTCCCCCGGGTGATTCCCTTGTCCTACTGGGGGACTTCAACGCTCATGTTGGCAACGACAGTGAAACCTGGAGAGGCGTGATTGGGAAGAATGGCCGCCCGGATCTGAACCCGAGTGGTGTTTTGTTATTGGACTTTTGTGATCGTCACAATTTGTCCATTACAAACACCATGTTCAAACATAAGGGTGTCCATATGTGCACTTGGCACCAGGACACCCTAGGCCGCAGTTCCATGATCGACTTTGTAGTTGTGTCATCGGATTTGCGGCCTTATGTTTTGGACACTCGGGTGAAGAGAGGGGCAGAGCTTTCTACCGATCACCACCTGGTGGTGAGTTGGCTGCGATGGTGGGGGAGGATGCCGGACCGACCTGGCAGGCCCAAACGCATTGTGAGGGTCTGCTGGGAACGTCTAGCAGAGTCTCCTGTCAGAGAAAGTTTCAATTCCCACCTCCGGAAGAACTTCGAACATGTCACGAGGGAGGTGCTGGACATTGAGTCCGAGTGGACCATGTTCCGCACCTCTATTGTCGAGGCGGCTGATAGGAGCTGTGGCCGCAAGGTAGTTGGTGCCTGTCGGGGCGGCAATCCTAAAACCCCTTGGTGGACACCAGCGGTGAGGGATGCCGTCGGGCTGAAGAAGGAGTCCTATCGGGTCCTTTTGGCTCATAGGACTCCGGAGGAAGTGGACAGGTACCGACAGGCCAAGTGGTGTGCGGCTTCAGTGGTTGCTGAGGCAAAAACTCGGACATGGGAGGAGTTCGGGGAAGCCATGGAAAACGACTTCCGGACGGCTTCGAAGTGATTCTGGACCACCGTCCGCCGCCTCAGGAAGGGGAAGCAGTGCACTATCAACACCGTGTATGGTGCGGATGGTGTTCTGCTGACCTCAACTGCGGTTGTTGTGGATAGGTGGAAGGAATACTTTAAAGACCTCCTCAATCCCAGCAACACGTCTTCCTATGAGGAAGCAGTGCCTGGGGAATCTGTGGTGGACTCTCCTATTTCTGGGGCTGAGGTCGCTGAAGTAGTTAAAAAGCTCCTCGGTGGGAAGGCCCCAGGGGTGGACGAGACCCGCCCGGAGTTCCTTGAGGCTTTGGATGCTGTGGGGCTGTCTTGGTTGACAAGACTCTGCAGCATCGCGTGGACATCGGGGGCGGTACGTCTGGATTGGCAGACCGGGGTGGTGGTTCCTCTCTTTAAGAAGGGGGACCGGAGGGTGTGTTCCAACTATCGTGGGATCACACTCCTCAGCCTTCCCGGTAAGGTTTATTCAGGTGTACTGGAGAGGAGGCTACGCCGGACAGTCGAACCTCGGATTTAGGAGGAACAGTGTGGTTTTCGTCCTGGTCGTGGAACTGTGGACCAGCTCTATACTCTCGGCAGGGTTCTTGAGGGTGCATGGGAGTTTGCCCAACCAGTCTACATGTGCTTTGTGGACTTGGAGAAGGCATTCAACCGTGTTCCTCGGGAAGTCCTGTGGGGAGTGCTCAGAGAGTATGGGGTATCGGACTGTCTTATTGTGGCGGTCCGCTCCCTGTACGATCAGTGCCAGAGCTTGGTCCGCATTGCCGGCAATAAGTCGAACACATTTCCAGTGAGGGTTGGACTCCGCCAAGGCTGTCTTTTGTCACCGATTCTGTTCATAACTTTTATGGACAGAATTTCTAGGCGCAGTCAAGGCGTTGAGGGGTTCCGGTTTGGTGACCGCAGGATTAGGTCTCTGCTTTTTGCAGATGATGTGGTCCTGATGGCTTCATCTGACCGGGATCTTCAGCTCTCACTGGATCGGTTTGCAGCCGAGTGTGAAGCGGCCGGAATGAGAATCAGCACCTCCAAGTCCGAGTCCATAGTTCTCGCCCGGAAAAGGGTGGAATGCCGTCTCCGGGTTGGGGAGGAGACCCTGCCCCATGTGGAGGAGTTCAGTACCTAGGAGTCTTGTTCACGAGTGAGGGAAGAGTGGATCGTGAGATCGACAGGCGGATCGGTGCGGCGACTTCAGTAATGCGGACGTTGTACCGATCCGTTGTGGTGAAGAAGGAGCTGAGCCGGAAGGCAAAGCTCTCAATTTACCGGTCGATCTACGTTCCCATCCTCACCTATGGTCATGAGCTTTGGGTCATGACCGAAAGGATAAGATCACGGGTACAAGCGGCCGAAATTAGTTTCCTCCGCCGTGTGGCGGGGCTCTCCCTTAGAGATAGGGTGAGAAGCTCTGCCATCCGGGAGGAACTCAAAGTAAAGCCGCTGCTCCTCCACATCGAGAGGAGCCAGATGAGGTGGTTCGGGCATCTGGTCAGGATGCCACCTGAACGCCTCCCTAGGGAGGTGTTTAGGGCACGTCCAACCGGTAGGAGGCCACGGGGAAGACCCAGGACACGTTGGGAAGACTATGTCTCCCGGCTGGCCTGGGAACGCCTCGGGATCCCCCGGGAAGAGCTGGACGAAGTGGCTGGGGAGAGGGAAGTCTGGGTTTCCCTCCTTAGGCTGTTGCCCCCGCGACCCGACCTCGGATAAGCGGAAGAAGATGGATTGATGGATGGATAGTATTAACTTGAAGAAAATACCTTTGGTGTGTTTATGAAAATGTTTTTTTCAGTTTGTGAAACACTTTTGAGTTTGTGGAGTTGTGGCAGTAATATAACTCACTTTTCTCATGGCACATTATTAAGGACAAGTGGTACATTCGTTTTGGATGATACCACAAATGTTGGGTATTGATTCGATACTAAGTAGTTACAGGATCATACATTGGTCATATTCAAAGTCTTCATGTGTCCAGGGACATGTTCACTGAGTTTATAAACATAATCTAAATAAAATAAAAAACTAAAAGAAAATGTTGTGATGACCGGTACTTTTTTAGAGGCGTTGTAAGGCCATTCTAAAACCTTAATGCTTGCCTGATTTAGCCATTCCTTTACCACTTGTGACATGTGTTTGGGGACTTTGCCAATTTTTGTTTCATAATATGTTTGTTGGAAAAGACGTGAGGCCTTTAATCCCAGGAACACCATTCCAACCATCAAGCATGGTGGTGTTAGTATTATGCTCTCGGCCTGTTTTTTTTGCCAGTAAATGGGATTACATTACCTTAAAAGGAGGACTACCTCCAAATTCTTCAGGACAACCTAAAATCATCAGCCCGGAGGTTGGGTCTTGGACGCAGTTGAGTGTTCCAACAGGACAATGACCCCAAACACATGTCAATAGTGCCCAAGGATCTGCTCAAGTTCCAGGCAGCGTTTTTTTAAAACTCTTTTACGAACCTCTTTTTGAACTCTTTTACAACCTCTTTTTTGAACTCTTTGACAAAGCTCTTTTTGAACTGTTATGAATCTCTTCTTTGAACTGTTTACGACCTTTTCTCTTTCACTGTTCTGTAACCAAAGGGGATGGCTGTTTACGACCCCGTCCCTTTGGAAGCAGCTGTTGCCATGTGGTCAGGGAAGGTCCAAATAAAAGGAGGCATGCAATATTTTGGCAGAGCGTAATGACACTGTACAAGGGTACAGATGTACACGTTTCTCCTCACTGAGCCAAATTGAATTCTGTCTCTATTTGATTCTTTGCTTCTTGTCCTGCTTAATAGTGTTTGAACCTGACACCTGACTTAAACCTGTGGACAATGCTGAAGAAACAAGTCCATGTCAGTAAACCAACACATTTAGCTGAACTGCACCAATTTGGTCTAGAGTAGTGGTCAAAAAATCAACCAGCTTGCCAGAAGCTTTTGGATGGCTACCAAAAGCACCTTATTGCAGTGAAACTTGCCAAGCGACATGTAACCAAATATTAACATTGCTGTATGTATACTATTGACCGAGCAGATTTGGTCACATTTTCAGTCGACCCATAATGAATTCATAACAGAACTAAACTTTTTGAATGTTTTTTTGTGACCAACAAATATGTGCTCCAATCACTCTATCACAAAATAATAGGAGTTGCAGAAATTTTTGAAAACTCAAGACAACCATGTCATTTGTTCTTTACAAGTGTACACTTTTGACCACGGCTGTACATAACACACTTTAGACACAATAAATAATCTTACCCAACTGTGCAAAAGACAAAATCATTTTTCAAATAATGAGAAAAAGGTTCCATGGTCTTTGTTGCTCTTTAATGTAGTCGACTTTGGCTTACCAAGTGGAAAAGTCCTGTTGCTGACGCCAAACAAGACACACGTTGTTCATCTGCAGAGAAACTCCACCCCTCTGAGTTTTCTCTCAATCAGGGTCTGTTTGGCTGCATGGCTCAGATGTCTGCACACACTCTATGCTTTCACTGAAGAGAGACTGATATGTGAACACACGCTTATTCAACCATCATAAACACTTTCATAAACAGGTTTTATGACATTACTCACGGTCGGCAACCCCTATTTTCTCACTCCGTACAGGTGTGACATCATTTTAACCGAGGAAACTATTTTCTTTGGTATGAATGTTACAGTCTGTCTTCAAAGGAGAATTTCAATTTCGCCCATCAACCTCTACCATATATGGAATTATCCGCTGACGTAAATAAGGCAAAATATGTTACTAAAGTAGGAAATTCCAACTGGCGTGTTTGGAGCAGGTTTGGAAGAAGGCAAGATTGTTTAATAAATATCTCCGCCATGCCTCCATGGTATGAGTTCCCATTTTCGGGACTTATGCAGACCCCAAATACACAAAAACAGGTTCCAGTAGGTAAAAGTTGGTTTTACATAATATGACCCCTTTAAAACTGCTGAGTGAGATCATAAACCTTTTAGAACAGTGCTTTTGTAAAATTACGGGTGTAGTATACAATACAGTACAGTATAGCATATCAGACTAATTACGATGAATACGATGCCACAAGCTTGCATACCTATTTTTGGGCAGTTTTGCCCATTCCTCTTTGCAGCACCTCTCAGGTTGCATCGGGTTGGATAGGAAGCGTTGGTTTTTATCTGTCTCTGTATCTTGCTGCATTCATCTTTGTCTAGTCAGGGAGGTGACCAAGAACCTAATGGTAACTCTGTCAGAGGTACAGTATTCCTCTGCGGAAAGAGGAGAACTTTCCAGACGGACATCCATCTCTGCAGCAATCCACCGATCAGGCCTGTATGGTGTAATGGCCAGACAGAAGCCATTTCTCAGTTTGAAAAAAAAGTTTGCCAAAACGCACCTGAAAGACTCTCAGATCATGAGAAACAAAACTATCTGGTCTGATGAGACAAAGACTTAACTCTGTGGCGTGAATGCCAGGCATCATATTTGGAGGAAACCAGGCATCACCATGCCAATAGCATCCCTACAGTGAAGCATGGTGCTGGCTGTAGGGATGTTTTTCAGCAGTAGGAACTGGGAAACTAGTCAGGGTAGAGGGAAAGATGAATGCACAGAGACATCCTGGATGAAAACCAACGCTTCCTATCCATCCCGATGGATCTTGAGAGGTGCTGTAGAGAGGAATTGGTGAAACTGCCCAAAGATAGGTGTGCCAAGCTTGTGGCATCGTATTCAAAACACCTTCGGGTCTAATTGGTGCCAAAAGTGCATCAACAAAGTATTGAGCAAATGCTGTGAATATTAATGTACACATAATTTTGGGGGATTTTTTTTTTTATATATAAATTTGCCTGTTTTCTTAAACTTTTCACAATGTCATTATGGGCTATATTGTGTAACATGTTGAGGACAAAAATGAATTTACTACATTTTGAAATAAGAAAATGCAACATAACAAAATGTGAAAAAAGTGAAGAGCTGTGAATACTTTCCAGATGCACTGTAAATGAACACATGACAGGGTGCTTAATACAACTTTTAACAACAAACTTGGACACACCTTTTACGGATATATTAGTATGGCAATAAGTGACACACCAGACTGGTGGTCGAGCGGTTTGAAAACATTACATGATGATGATGTGGATAGCATAAAAAAATTTGGTTGATCCCTGTCCAGAGATCCCTGTTAGAAAAACATTTACGTAGAGGGTAATTGTTTCCTTCATTGTTGTCTTTGAAATGTTGCACTAAAAATAAATACATTTATTATTAATTTATTCAAAATTACCAATAATTCAAGTGTTTAGGTTTCAGTTTTTATTATATACCGTGGAGAACATCTCTGATTTCAGAGGCATATTTATGCACACCCAGAACAAATCTAGGGAGTTAAGGCCGGTGAAAACAGATATTGTAGAAAAGATTGCATTACGGAGTTCAAAGGTAAGCTTTGTTAGTCACAGGAGTACCACAAACAATCATTTTGGGGACTGAAACAAGCCAACACCTAACCCATTAGAAGCAACACTTAAAACGTGTTAAAATGTATTTTATACAACTTTCTGCTTAACTTAAAGTAACAGGAAACATTTTAAGAATTGTTGTGATGTGACAGTCATGTGACTAGCCCAGGATATGGTTTCCCCAAAATGGCAGTGTGTCATGGAATCTAGCTCAAAGCTTCCAGAAGGCCCTCGATTTACTGACTGAGTTATGTTTTTATGGCACATTGTAAGTCAATTTCGGGTTTCGCACGGTGGAAGAGGGGTTAGTGCGTCTGCCTCACAATACGAAAGTCCTGCAGTCTTGGGTTCAAACCCAGGCTCGGGATCTTTCTGTATGGAGTTTGCATCTTCTCCCCGTGACTGCGTGGGTTCCCTCCGGGTACTCCGGCTTCCTCCCACTTCCAAAGACATGCACCTGGGGATAGGTTGATTGGCAACAATAAATTGGCCCTAGTGTGTGAATGTGAGTGTGAATGTTGTCTGTCTATCTGTGTTGGCCCTGCGATGAGGTGGCGACTTGTCCAGGGTGTACCCCGCCTTCCGCCCGATTGTAGCTGAGATAGGCGCCAGCGCCCCCGTGGCCCCAAAAGGGAATAAGTGGTAGAAAATGGATGGATGGATGGAACTTATAGGATACCATCTTTATTATTTTCATTATGTTTGAACGGCTTTTACTGGGCTTGGAGCAAGTTTTGGTCAGTATTTCTTCTCTTTCTGAGCATTTTTGTGGTGGCTGGTTTTGTTTGTATGTGTTGCTAGCACTTCAGAAGCCAAGTGTGATGTTCATTTTGACACATGGAGAACAGCAACATGCCTGAAATGTTACATTTGCCGGCATGCTTCACACAGTCAATCAATCACCCAACACTTTAATTTGCAATATTATTATTATTGTTGTACCGTTGTGGTGAAGAAGGAGCTGAGCCGGAATCTACGTTTCCATCCTCACTTATGGTCATGAGCTTTGAGTTAAGACCGAAAGAACAAGATCATGGATACAAGCGGCCGAAATGAGTTTCCTCCGCTGGGTGGCGGGGCTCTCCCTTAGAGATAGGGTAAGAAGCTCTGCCATTCGGGAGGAGCTCAAAGTAAAGCCGCTGCTCCTCCACATCGAGAGGAGTCAGATGAGGTGGTTCGGGCATCTGGTCAGGATGCCACCCGAACGCCTCCTTAAGGAGATGTTTTGGACACGTCCGACCAGTAGGAGGCCACGGGGAAGACCCAGGACACGTTGGGAAGACTATGTTACCCGGCTGGCCTGGGAACGCTTCGGGATTCCCAGAGAAGAGCTGGATGAAGTGGCTGGGGAGAGAAAAGTCTGGGCTTCCCTGCTTAGGCTGCTGCCCCCGCGACCCGACCTCGGATATGCGGAAAAAGATGGATGGATGGATTATTATTGTCATAGGGTACCTTTAATACAAAGGCTACACAAAGTTATCTATACTAGTTCATTAATCTATTTATCTTCTTTTGCTTATTAGAGGTCATGTCACGGGGGCAGCAGCCTAAGCAAGAAAGCCCAGACTTCCCTTTCCCCAGCCGCTTCGTCCAGCATCCCATGGCGTTTTTACACTAGTTTAAAATGAGAAAATAAAACACATGTAACCAACCCACTCATTTTTTTCATATGCCAGATAGTGGACACTACTTTGTGTGCTACTAAAATATCACTCTAAAATTGACAGGTATTGCCCAACACAAGCAACCATAGTGATAAACTGACCCTTCACATTAAAGGGCAAGCGGAGGACCATCTACCTGAAGATGCCATTTCTGGATCTCCTTTGGGCTCGCCTACTTCTTCTTCCTCCTTGTTTAGGTCTTTCTTCTTCTTGTCCTCACCTTTGTTGACAGGACACATCCAGTCTCCAGGAGACTGCAGTATGGCCACCACTTCACTGTGGTGGTTGTCATCCTCCATCTCAAAACTTGGGTGTAAAAAGGTCATATAAGATGGAAGAATAGCTGGAAATACATGTTAGTATCATTTAGGTCACTCTATTAAAGCTACTGCACAGTTAGATAGAGGCTTACTAGGCACACATTTTCAGGAAGCTAAATCGTTGTAACCTGCACCCTTCCTGATTCAAACCTTCCCAAAAACTCCCCTCCTGTGCTCATTCACAAAGAAAAGGGATGACACCAGTTCTCAAGAGCGGTGTTTGGGGTGATTTGTGGTCATGCACGAGCGGACGAGACGTTACCACCAATCCCAGCAGTTGCTAGGAATTCTTGGCTCCCAGAAAAGAATATCAGTGTGGGCCCTTGTACCCCATTAATTACCTGTGTGCATGGCAATGTGGACCCCAGCGGACTTTGGGCCCTCAGAATTTTCATCACCATTCGCCCCTATATGGTAGCGGCGGTTGCAACTATGAACAGCCAATCAAAGCAATGTGGAGCCAAGAACAGAGCGTTGAAGGGGAACATTATCACCAGACCTAAATAAGCGTCAATATATACCTTGATGGTGCAGAAAAAAGACCATATATTTTTTTAACCGATTTCCGAACCCTAAATGGGTGAATTTTGGCAAATTAAACGCCTTTCCGTTTATCGCTCTTTTTGCGATGACGTCAGAATGTGACATCTCCGAGGTAATACAGCCGCCATTTTCATTTTCAGCACATTACAAACACCGGGTCTGAGCTCTCTTATTTTCCGTTTTTTCCGAGTATTTTTTGGAACTTTGGAGACATCATGTCGGAGGGTGTAACAACACTAACAGGGAGGGATTCAAGTTGCACCATTGGCCCGAAGATGCGAAAGTGTCTGCTGCCAGACCCCCATTGAATGAGCCAGAGTGTCTCCACATTTTACCGGCGATGACAGACATGGCACAGAGATGTATGGATAACCTGCAGATGCATTTGCAACGATAAATTCAACGAAATCACAAAGGTGAGTTTTGTTGATGTTGACTTATGTGCTAATCAGACATATTTGGTTGCGGCGTGACTGCCAGCTAATCGATGCTAAAATTCTACGCTAATTGATGCTAACATGCTATTTACCGGCGGTGCTAAAGCAGACATGGCACAGAGATGTATGGATAACCTGCAGATGCATTCGCAACTATAAAGTCAACAAAATCACAAAGGTGAGTTTTGTTGATGTTGACTGCCAGCTAATCGATGCTAACATGCTACGCTAATCGATGCTAACATGCTATTTACCGGTGGTGCTAAAGCAGACATGGCACAGAGATGTATGGATAACCTGCAGATGCATTTGCAACTATATTACGTTTCCTTCCACCCACATTTAATGCGAAAAAACACTTACCAATCGAAGGATTTAAGTTGCTCCAGTGTCACAAGATGCGAAAGTCCTGATCATATGGTCCGCACATTTTACCGGCGATGCTAACGCAGCTATTCGGCCATGCAATGGCTATGAATAGCGTCAATAGCTATTCGCTCGATAGCTTCAGTTTCTTCTTCAATACTTTCATACTCCAACCATCCGTTTCAATACATGCGTAATCTGTTGAATCGCTTAAACCGCTGAAATCCGAGTCTGAATCCGAGCTAATGTCGCTATATCTTGCTGTGGTATCTTCCATTGTTTGTTTACATTGGCAGCACTGTATGACGTCACAGGGAAATGGATAGTCGCATCGCAAAGAGCGAAAATCAAGCACTTTAAAACTTTTTTTATGGATATTCGGGGACCGGTAAAATTTTGAAAAAAACTTCAAAAAATACAACAAGCCACTGGGAACTGATTTTTATTGTTTTTAACCCTTTTGAAATTGTGATAATGTTCCCCTTTAAGGGACGCCTTGGTTAAAAAGAGGCTTGGATGGAACTAGAGTGACTGACGAAGAAAACTTGTTTCTTCATGGTAAAATAGGACTAACACAATAAAATAAAACCAGATTGCCTTCACGACCAGGAGAAAATAACCCCTTAAAACTTCTTGGATCCTTGAAACCCCTCCCATCAAGTCTCCAGTTTGTGATTCAAGAAACTTCAGAAGCTATTATTTGAGAGAAACATAATCTTAAATAAAACAATAGTGATTGTCTGTGGTGACTGATGGTCTGCAGGAGTTGTTGAGTTCCAGGCAGTGGGGGTTCACTCCCCACTCTGGGATGGGGCTCTCTAATTGAAAGGTGGAGTTTGCCTTTTGCCCACAGTCAGATTGGATAGACTGCAACTCCTTCTGACCCTGAAAATAGATGATGATTGGATGGCACATGGATGTGTCACATGTTGTTATTGTTGCTCAAACCTTGTGAGCAAATCAGTCCCTGACTGTGGGGTTGTTGAGAGGGAGAAAGCAGCGATATAAGAGTATCAGAGCCAATGTCCCATGAGTTTCAGCGTAATGGTCTGTGCCTGTTGTTTACAAAGTGTTCACGGTGAACGTGAATGGCCTCCGCAATAGCATGTGTAATGCATTTGATGATCATCCCATAATGCAATGTAGAAGAGTGCAGGCCATTAGTCACAGCAGCCCATTATTGGGGTAAAGTGTCCATGCTCAAAAGCATTATCTGCACAGTCAAGATGTGTGCAAAGTAAAACTGACTAGGGAAAATACTACAAAAATACATCAATATTCTGGCTTTACTTTCTGAGAGTAATGTAAATCAAGATCCGTGTGTGTGTGTGCGTGTGTGTGTGTGTGTGTGTGTGTGTGTGCTCGCACGTGTATGTGTGATTAAGTGGTAAGTCACAAGGATAACATTTTTTTTTCCAAAGCAGAAGAAAAAAAATGCTTTTATCATTCAGTCTCTTCAATTGGCTCAGGAGATTGTCAGAAGACTCTGATGTTGTCAGACTGTCCTAACTGAATGTTCTAATTGCCCTCAAGAGCGACCCTCTCTATTAAGCTGTGGAGCGGGAGGGAGGGGTGTACTGGTACCCCAGCTCTCGGCGCACACACAAACAACTATGCCTCAGAGATACTCCCATCAGAGGAGGAAAGCCAGCACAGCTGCTGCTCGAAGGATGGAGAGAAGACGCCGGGACCAGCAGAAGACCAACAACAACCCAAACGACAGCCCTAACAAGCGCTCCAAGAAGCTCACCATACTTTCCAGGTAGGCTAACAGTAACAATAAAGACTTGAGTTTTACAGGAAGAGCTGCACAAAACTGGTAGTTTACAATCCATATGTCAGTTTTTAGGTTAATGGTCAATCGTGCTATATTCTCTAATAAATCAAAACCAGTTGAGTTCTTCTCTGTTGTTGTACCTTGCTTGCTCAGCCTTTTCTGTCTTTTTCAAAGGTCCTTAATTCTATGTCATTCTAAGACCAAGGATGACTGCCCTGGATCAGAAGCGAGGGAGGCTGGGGATGTGTCAGAGGAGAGGAGAAAATGGAATTTAGGCTGGAGGACAGACATGTCCCCTGAGGATCAAACCGGACACGGAAATGCAGAAATCGGACAATGGAGGACTTGGCAATCAACCCCACAGACTAGAGGGACAGAGGCAACCAAACAGCTGCATCAGAGCACAACCTTCAGTGAAAATAAAACAAGACTGCGGAGAACTTTCAGCATCAAGGTACAGATGCAAGCTTTTTTATTTGGTACAAAATATAAGCACAAATCCCATAATCTGTAAAACATATTTGTGTCCCCATTTGCTTTATACAATCAAGATTCTGTAGCAAGTACTGACTTCAACATGTAATGTTAAGTTTGGTATGAATAACTAATACGCCACTCACAAATCCTAATTACTACTAAAAAATTAAGAAAAGTAACTGACCCACACATAAGCAAGGAAAAACTTCCTATAGGGAAGAAACCTCAAACAGAACACAGACGCTGTGGGCCCTTTGTCTCCATTGCTTAAGATGAGCAAGAGAGTGACAGCCTAGAAAGAGGTGAATCACAAGTATTCAGATTGTGTGAGGGTGGATTGTATTCAGGATGTTAGCGGAGCATTAAAATGTAAAAATAATAACAGGAGCAATGAAATTAAAACAGATAGGGAATGAAAAAAATACAGTTGAAGTTAAATGGCATAAATTAAAAGACTATATCTCAGTTTTGTGTTTCTTTGTTAAAGTATGATTGATATGTTCAGATAACATTCAACTAGGGCTTGGCGATATTGCCTTTTTTTTTTAATATCGTGATATTTTTAGGCCATATCGCGATATACGATATATGTTACGATATTTTGCCTTGGCCTTGAATGAACACTTGATGCATATAATCCCAGCAGTATGTTGACTATATGTGTCTACATTAAAACATTCTTCTTCATACTGCATTAATATATGCTACTTTTAAACTTTCATGCAGAGAGTGAAATCACAACTAAGTCAATTGACCAAAAGTGTGTATTAAAGTTATTAAGCAATGGCACAAACATTCAAGTCATTTCCAAAACATAAATTGCAAGACTGTCAGAGACATTTTAAGTGTCAAATAAAAATGAGCTGCATAATAGGAAATCAAATAGTATTCGTCCTTCACTATGTGGTATGTTACTAAGGTTATGAAATTCTCTTCATTCTCTAGCGAGTGACTTTTCTAATGATGCTACATATTAGCAGTAATGCTACTTTTTATAGCAACGCTTTCCCCCCCCACACTTGACAAATTATGGTTGTCTGTTCGACATATTCCCACTTGAAGCCGAACCACCGCCAGACGATGGAAACCCTGCTGTTTTTATTGGGAATGAATTATTCCTTCATTTTTTTACTAGATCCACAGCATCTTTCTCTCGTACGGCTACGTTAGCAGCTAACGTTCGCCACGCCGCTACCTCTTTGCTCTGCGAGGGCGTGTATGTGATGTATGACGTGACAGTTTGTGACGTATGTAAGAATGTTAGCCTGCTTGTCTGTGAGGAGACACTGGAAAGATCGAGAAGAGCATGAAGTGTACGCCCTCAGCTAAAAGTCCTGCGTGAGAACGTATACTCGAATATTACGATATAGTCATTTTCTGTATCGCACAGAGACAGACCGGCGATATATTGTATATATCGATATATCGCCCAGCCCTACATTCAACCTCACTTATTTTTTTCATAAGATCTTTTTTATTTTCTATTTTCACCATGACCAGAATTGTTAATTTCTAGTAAAGTTGTAATACAGGCAAAATGGGATTTTGTTTTAGGAAAAAGCTACACACCAATAAAAAAACAAGCTGTGGGTCACATGGAGCTTCCCTGGATCAGCTGATGAACAGCATGTTAAACTGCAGTGATTGCAATTGCCATTACACTGTGCAATGTTGAGTGTGATATCCAGAGGTTTTGTTTGTAAACTAGACATATGAGTGGTGCCAGCATTGCTGCAGAAGTTGTTCGTAAATTAAACGTTTGAGTGCTGCCAGCATTGCTGGAGAGGTTACTGTATGTTTGTAAACTTTACGTATCAGTGCTGCCAGCATTGCGACAGAGATTGTGCTTGCAAACTAGACGTTTGAATGATGACAGCATTACTGCACAGATCGTGTTTGTATACAAGATGTATGAGTACTGCCAGCATTGCTGAAGAGGTTGGGTTATTATTGTAGTCTTATGAATGCTGCCAGCATTGCTGCAGAGGTTGTTTTCGTAAATTTGACGTATAAGTGTTGCCAGCATTGATTCAAAGGTTGTGTTTGTAAAGTAAACATATCAGTGCATCCAGCATTGCTGAAGAAACTGTGTTGTAAACTGGGTGTATGAGTGCTGTCAACATTGTTGCAGAGGTTTTGTTAGTAGAAAAGTCATATTAGCCGTGTTGGTCATCTTACCTTAAAAAAGTAATTAGTTAAAGTTACAATTTACTTCTTCCAAAAAGTAATTGAGTTAGTAACTTGGTTACTTCATTGTAAGAGTAAGTAGTTACTAGGGCTGTGAATCTTTGGGTGACCCACGATTCGATTGAATATCGATTCTTGGGGTCACGATTTGATTCAAAATCTTTTTTTATTTTTCAATTCAACACGATTCTCGATTCAAAAACGATTATTTCCTAAGTCAAAATGATTCTCTTTTCATTCAATACGTAGGATTTCAGCAGGATCTACCCGTTTGCTAACATGCAAGCAGAGTAGTAGATTTTTGTAAAAAGCTTTTAGAATTGTAAAGGACAATGTTTTCTCAACTAATTGCAATAATGTATATTGTTTTAACAATTAAATGAACCAAAAATATGACTTATTTTATCTTTGTGAAAATATTGGACACAGTGTGTTGTCGAGCTTATGAGATGCGATGCAAGTGTAAGCCACTGTGACACTATTGTTCTTTTTATTTTCTTAATAAATGTCCTAATGATAATGTCAATGAGGGATTTTTAATCACTGCTATGTTGAAATTTTAACAAATATTTATACTGTTGTTGATAATATTCATTTTTGTTTCACTACTTTTGTTTTGTTCTGTGTCGTGTTTGTGTCTCCTCAATTGCTCTGTTTATTGCAGTTCTGAGTGTTGCTGGGTCAGGTTTGGTTTTGGAATTGGATTGCATAGTTATGTTATTGCTGTGTATTGTTTTGTTGGATTGATTAATTAAAATAAAAACAATAAAAAATCGTTTTAAAAAAAATGAGAATCAATTCTGAATCGCACAACGTGAGAATCGCGATTCGAATTCGAATCGATTTTTTCCCACACCCCTAGTAGTAACTGAGCAAAGTATTTGAGATTGTTATTTAATACGCTTCTACGTTTGATAACATCTTTAATGTCAAAGCTGTTTATATTAACTGTTCGAAATCGACATACATATATTTGACATTTATCTGAACTTAATAGACTACACTGTGCCATAGGATATGCAGTGAAAAAACAAATGGATTCAAAAATATTCCTTGAAGTAACGACATTAAATATTGAATGTACAAAGCCCATAACGGTATCAAAAATTAAAGCTTAGGTAAAAAGACACACAGAGCCCTCGGCCTTTAAGTCGTGCAAATCTCTGCACTCGTATGCCAAAATACGGCCTGAAAGAACTTTAGATAAACTGTAACCAAGTTTTGGTCTAATAAATGACATACATTAAAGGTAAGAAATGTAAGAATGTAAGTAGACCTTTTAAAAACGCTCCTAGATGACATTCTGACAATAAATAGCATTTGAGTACAAATATTAGGGACTTTTTTTAAAGCTAATTTTGATAATGCAACAGGGCCTTTTCTAGGCAGACATATAGGAGGGGCTGGCAGAAAAGTGAAGGGGGCAACAACTGTTCCATCAGGCTGCAGCACAGAAGTAACATTGCTGTCTTCTTCATTGAATGTAGTTGTTAGCAACAGTATGTGTCCAATTCCAAGCTGGAGAAATAAACTGCACTTTGTCAGCTATCATTCAACCACCTTTAATCAACCATCATAACGTCTATGTAGCTGATTGGCATAATTCTTAAATTTAATTTAACCTTAAGTAGGACTTAACACACAATAGTTAATATTTACAAAACTGAAAACTTCAGCAATCTTATGAATTATACAAAAACATTGTTCTTACACTAGTTTATCATCAGGTTAATTGCATCATGCCTCAAAGTTTTTGTACTCTCCACTTATTTACACAGAGAAACATAAAAAGTATGTTTATGCTACGCCTCTGGCTAATTAGGAGTGTTGTGAAACGGAGTTACGATGCATGCCTTTGTCATAATTTGTTTATGATTAGTGGCAGCAAATACACAAATTAAACTTATAGTTGTGTAGATGTCACGTTCGATGGCTCAACTGGTGGTCGCATCATATAGCATCAAAATAAAATGTGCCCACTTCACTGTTCGCATATTACGACATAGAACAATCATACATTTGTTATGATTCTAGAATGGAGTTGACGACACAGACACAAGGGGGAAGTAAAGTTCTATTCTATGCTTTATTTTATACATATATATATATATATATATATATATATATATATATATATATATATACATATATATATATATATATATATATATATATATATATATATATATATATATATATATATATACCCAATGATATATATATTAAATAAACAATACTAACTCATAGCAAAGGAAATGGAGTGTGATTACATTCAAGAGTGTGTATGGTGTGAGACTATGTGAAGCAGTTATCTGTTGAGTGTTACCAGGAGGTGTTGTTCCAAACTGGAAGTCCACGGAAGTCCACGAGGGCGAGGCTTATATGGGAAGTCCGTGAGACAGGCAAAAGATCCAGGGCGAGAAAAAGAGGTGTCAGAGTCCGTGTCCATGCAAGGGGGTCGAGATCCGGGAAGGCAGTCGAGATCCGGGGGGGAAGTCCAAGGGAGCGAAACACACAGCTCGAAACCAAGGCGACGGAAGGAAAACACTGCGAGCACAAGGGAGAAGATGGGACAAATCAAGCACGGGGAAGAAACAAGGAGAGAGCATAAAGCTTGTCGGCTTAGGGTACAACATAGAGAAACTAAGTTCCCGCCAGGATCCTTGGGTCCACTGGTCCTTATCAGTCCCAGGTGTGCAGATTGCCAATAATCCACAGCCTGGGGGCGTGACACGGCCAGCGCGAGCAGTGGCGTGTCTCGGCGCGCTGCCAGCGGAGGTGTTGGTAGAGCCAGCTGCCGTGGGAAAAGTGAGTTTGAGCCCGCGCCGTGACAACATTTTTGTTTTGGCGCAACTGGAGCCAAAACCTGACACTTTGGGCTTCATTCAACCAAACTGCAGTGACACGCCACTTCACATTCTCAGTAACGGCAACGGCGTTGCAACGATGGGAACAGTAATTAATTACTCGTTACTAGAAAAAAATAATGCCGTTGGTAACAATGTTATACCAACACTGTGTATGAGGGCTGACAGCATTGCTGCAAAGAACGTGTTTGTAAAATAGATGTATGAGTGCAGATGGACTTATATTATGACAGCATGTAAAAATTCATATCATGACAATATACTCCAAAAACATTAAAATAATATAAAGAAAACATGGAAAAGCTTTAAAAGTATCACTAAAAATGGTTCAACTAAAAACTGTAATGGTTTTCATCATTGATCCATTAGTGTAACTTTTAAATTTTTCTTTCAAGACTGGTACTTCTCCATGAAAAATAAAGATCGCGAAAGTGATTTCTTTATTCCAACACTGTGTCCTGTCTCATTGAAAGTGCCTGTGCAATCATGATTACACAGCTGTTACACCGAATCGGCGATTTCAATGATTGAACCCTGACTACTCAGGACCTTCGTATTGTGAGGCAGACACACTAACCCCTCTCGCACCGTGAAGCCCCATGATTTAAGTCTGCATATTAAATTCCTACCGAAGTAAAGAATGTATTTTTGAGGGTAATCACTAATACGCTGTCATGTGGATGGGAACACGAGCACAAAGCGAAGCGTTGATTATGATGTAACGGCATTCATTCATTCATTCATTTTCTACTGCTTATTCCCTTTCGGGGTCGCGGGGGGCGCTGGCGCCTATCTCAGCTACAATCGGGCAGAAGGCGGGGTACACCCTGGACAAGTCGCCACCTCATCGCAGGGCCAACACAGATAGACAGACAACACTCACACTCACATTCACACACTTGGGCCAATTTAGTGTTGCCAATCAACCTATCCCCAGGTGCATGTCTTTGGAGGTGGGAGGAAGCCGGAGTACCCGGAGGGAACCCACGCATTCACGGGGAGAACATGCAAACTCCACACAGAAAGATCCCGAGCCTGGATTTGAACCCAGGACTGCAGGACCTTCGTATTGTGAGGCAGACGCACTAACCCCTCTGCCACCGTGAAGCCCGACGGCAATCAGTTCAAAAATAAAGAATCACCCCTCATTGCCCCTTGAGAAAAATGCACCCCCCCAATCCCAGACAAATGTCTGTATGCAGCATTACACAGTTAGCAATATTTATTTGACATGTAAAGACAAAAAATGCAATCTGAAGAAAAAATATGAACCATTTAAATAATTTCTCTGAGAATAAAATAATAACTTACCACTAGTGTTGTCCCAGTACCAATATTTTGGTACCGGTACCAAAATGTGTTTCAATACTTTTTAGTACTTTTCGGTACTTTTTGGTACTTTTCTACATAAAGGGGACCAAAAAAAAATTGCATTATTGGCTTTATTTTAACAAAAAATCTTACGCTACATTAAACATATGTTTCCTATTGCAAGTTTGTCCTTAAATACAATAGTAAACGTACAAGACTACTTGTCTTTAAGTAGTAAGTAAGCAAACAAAGGCTCCTATTTTAGCTGCTGACATATGCAGTAAAATATTGTGTCATTTCCCATTCTATTCGTTTCATTAAGACACGCCTCCAGATGACTACAGTCCGGCGTGTTGGTCAGCTTTAGGGGCATGTAGAGTTGGGTGTCATCAGAATAACAGTGTAAGCTAACACCGTATTTGCGTATGATGTCACATAGCGGCAGCATGTAGATGCTGAAGAGTGCAGGGCCAAGAACTGAACCCTGTGGAACTCCACACATTACTTTAACATAGTCCGAGGTCACATTGGTACGGGAGACACACTGCATTCTGTCAGTAAGATAAGAGTTAAACCAAGAAAAGGCTAAGTCTGACAAACAAATCTGTGTTTTGATACATTCTAATAAACTGTTTTCATCGAAAGTATTGAAACCTGCGCTAAGCAACATAGATGACGCATCAGAATCTATCGTTAGCAATAGATCATTAATAATTTTTGCGAGGGCAACCGGATTGAAAGGTTTCACAGAGATTGTTAGATGCTAAGTGTTCATTTAGCTGTAGTGCAACAATTTTTTTAGAAGGTTTTCAAGATAAGGGGAAGGTGGGACATCGGCCGGTAGTTCACCACGAAGTCAGGATCGAGGTTAGGTCTTTTGAGCAAAGGATGAATAACCGCTTTTTTGAATGCTACGGAAACAGTGCCAGAAAAAAGTGATAAGTAATAATATTCAGCACTGATGGTCCTAATATTTTAAACAGCTCCTTCATATGTTTCCCAGGAAATGGGTCAAGTAAACATGTTGTTTGTTTTGACCCATTTACAAGTCACAGGCGTTCTTCTAATGTAATTTAATCAAAAAGAGCGAAACTATTTTGGAAGGTAATATCAATCGTATATACATTTGTATCTGTGTTAATAGAATCCAGTTGGACCCATACTTGCCAACCCTCCCGATTTTCCCGGGAGACTCCCGAACTTTAGTGCCCCTCCCGAAAATCTACTGGGGCAACCATTTTCCCGAATTTCTCCCGATTGCTACCGGACAACAGTACTGGGAGCGTGCCTTAAAATAACTGTCTTTAGCATACTCTACAACCTGTAGTCACTTTTGTTTTTCCTCCATAAAATTAGCGTGCCGGCCCACTCGCATGAAATGTGCGGTTTAAACACACACAGGTGAATGCTTGCATACTTGGTCAACAGCCATACAGGTCTCACTGAGGGTGGCCAGTTAAATAACACTGTTACAAATATGCGCCACACTGTGAACCCACACCAAACAAGAATGACAAACAATCGCACCGTAACACAACATAAACACAACAAAACAAATACCCAGACACCTTTGCAGCACTAACTCTTCCGGGACGCTACAATATACACCCCCGCTACCACCAAACCCCTCTGTTATTAGTAATAAAATACATTTGAGCACTCATTTCAATGCAGCCAGAGTAAGATAGCTATTTCAGAATTGAAAGTATTTAAACATGATAGTGGCAAAAATTAGTCTGATATTGATTTAGATGTATTACCGTTGAGCATATATGTTGTATACTTTCTAATTGAAAAAGGATTGTTACTTCAGTCTGTTACAAATAACAAACACTCAACTGGATCTACATGTTGCCTGTCCCAGCAAGAATAGATGGTAAAAAACACAGATTTCATCTCTGCATGCATTGTATGTGTAAAGTATTTTTTCTACATTCAAATTGTATTTATAGATGAATAAAATACAGAAAATAGGTTTAATTGCAATGCAAGCATATTCCAAAACTGAAAAATGTACATGTTTCCTCACAGTGAGGCTTAGGTGACCACACTAAGTGAAGCCTCTCCATGTGCCCCTCATGGCTGTAAATATATGTTGATTGCATCACATCACAAATAGCATCCATTATTTCATTTAAATAATAGCTTATGAGCCAATTGCCCAGCTTACATTCATCACAGTTTAAGTTTGGGTTACCGACTTCAGAATCAGAATCATAAATACGGGCATTTCTGAATTTTCTGCTGCACAGATGTTGCTTATTTACTTTCTGTTTACTTCAAAAGTACACCCAACACCCGGTGTTGAGGTGGGCGGGGTTGGGGGAGCGGGGTTCGGTGGTAGCGGGTAGATGTATATTTTAGCGTCCCGGAAAAGTTAGTGCTGCAAGGGTTTCTGGGTATTTATTCTGTTGCGTTTATGTTGTGTTACAGTGCGGATATTCTCCCGAAATGTGTTTGTCATTCTTGTTTGGTGTGGGTTCACAGTGTGGCGTGTATTTGTAACAGTGTTAAAGTTGTTTATACGGCCACCCTCAGTGTGACCTGTATGGCTGTTGATTAGGTTGGCCTTGCTTTCTCTTGTGTGTGTGTTTAAATGGCAGATATATTATGTGACCGTGCCGGCACGCTGTTTGTATGGAGGAAAAGCGGACGTGACGACAGGTAATGAAGGACGCTAATGGCAGTGCCTTAAAGGCGCCCCCAATACTGTCGTCTGGGTGGAAATCGAGAGAATGGTTGCCCCGGGAGATTTTCAGGAGGGGCACTGAAATTTGGGGGTCTCCCGGCAAAATCAGGAGGTTGAACCGATAATAACGATAATTTCCGATAATACATTTTAAAGCATTTATCGGCCGATAATATCTGCAGGCGGATATTATCGGACATCCCTACTTGTGACGTCTCGCGGGCCAGACTTAAGACACCGGCGGGCTGCATTTGCACCAGATCATGATATACCACAAAAGAAAATGGAAGAGTACAGTGTGAGAAGGCGTGTTTTGGAGTGGTTAAAGAGTTAGATCAAAGACAGTGAGTAATTTGTACAACTGAATCACATCATTTAAACATTACCTGCAGAGTCCCGCAAGGGTCAGTGTTAGGACTAAAACTGTATTTTATATAATATTTGCAGAGTGGGGTTGTCCCGAAATCAATTATTTTGGTACCGGTATCAAAATATCGATACCTATAGATACTTTTCAAAATAAAGGGGACCACAAAAAATTGTCATATTGGCTTGATTTTAACAAAAAATCTTATGATACATCAAACACGGGCAGAATGGTAATACAGGGGTTAATAAGTGTGCCTCACAATACGAAGGTCCTGGGTTCGATCAAACTCCACTTTCTGTGTGGAGTTTGCATGTTCTCCCCATGTCAGCATGGGTTCCCTCCGGGTATTCCGACTTCCTGCCACGTCCGAAGACATGCACCTGCGGATAGGTTGATTGGCAACACTAAATTGGCCCTAGTGTGTGAATGTGAGTGTGAATGTTGTCTGTCTATCTGTGTTGGCCCTGTGATAAGGTGTTGACTTGTCCAGGGTGTACGCCGCCTTCTGCCCGAGTGCAGCTGGGATAGGCTCCAGCACCCCCGCGACCCGAGAGAGACAAACGGTAGAAAATGGATGGATGAATGGATGGACAATAAACATTTTTCTTGAAAAAAAAAACTTCCGGTATTTTAAATAGACAGTATAGTATTGTTTTTAATTCATTAGTACTGCGGTAACTTGTTAGAATGTTAGAACGGCAGTATGTTGTTAGAATGCGTATACCGTGCCACCCTAATGCAGAGCAAATATTCAAACTTGTTTTTTTTTTTGCAGACGATACAATTGCAGTGTGTACTTGTGAAGATGTGTGGTTATGAAAGAACTCAGTAAATTGAAATCAAGGTTTGACAAAAACACACTGTCACTGATTTTGGAGAAAACTATATATATATATATATATATATATTTTTTTTTTTAATAATAATAATTTCCTTTAATTTCCTTCAGGGGATTAATAAAGTACTTCTGATTCTGATTCTGATAACCGTAAAATAAACATACAGGTGAAATTGATGATTAATAATGTGATGATTGAAGTTATATATGGTGTTGCCATATTTAATGTATTGTGTTGAGGTGCAGGGGAACGCTTACAATTCCTTACAGACAATATACACATTACAAAAGAGAGAAATAAGGATTATGCATAAAGTGGGTTACAATTACCAAACCAAAATACTGTTTTTAAAGTTGAAAACTTTACAATATCTGGATCTTGTCAAATTTAAGACTGTACAAATAGTTTCTAAAGCACAAAATAAATTACAACCTGGTAACTTAAATTAATTGTTGTTGGAAGAAGAGAGGAGGTATGAATTAAGAATGGAACAGTTTGTAACTAAAAAACAATGTAGTGCTCATACTACTCTTAAAAGTAGCATGTACATTTCTGTCTGTGGAGTGAAATTGTTGCATATCAACATGAGTAATAAAATGTATAAAATGCTATCATGGAGATGTAACGAAACACAGAGGGTTATCTGATAGTCTTGTTATTGTAATTATCTTTTTTTTTTCTTATCTTGGAACTGTTTGAGAGATTAACCCGTGTAAAAAAATTTCCGAGGAGGGGGACCTTAAACGATGGTTTCGCCTGGCTGAAACAGGGCTTAGGCTAAATAATTATTAGTTTAAGGGGTTAAACGACTTAGTGTAGACATGGCCTAAGACAAGATTGTTTATATTGAATAGAGAATGAACGGGAGAATGGGTGAATGAATGAATGGGGGGGTGGGGTAAATGAGTGAGATCTTTATGATAATTATAGACAAGAAGCTTCTGCTTCTGCCTACTCCTTTTAAAACTCAATTCAAATTGCGATGATATATATGTGTTTTGTTGTATGTCCGAATAAAGTCAAAATAATGTGCTGACAGCATTGCTGCTGAGGTTGAATGGGTTGGAGATTAGACCATTTGCTACAAACTGCATCAAATTGGAAGGATATAGTCTTCTACAGATGATGCACCAGAGAACTGCAAACCGTTTTGTGAAGACAACCACACCAAGAACATGTATTAGTGAAAACATGTCCTCATGTGGTCCGATTTGATAAGGATGAACATATTCACTTCCGATAGTTTTAAACATGTGTGGGAGCAACCAGGTGGTAAACCATGAATTGATTTACATGGACCCCAACTTAAACAAGTTGAAAAACTTATTCGGGTGTTACCATTTAATGCTCAATTGTACGGAATATGTACTGAAGTGTGCAATCTACTAATAAAAATTTCAATCAATCAATCAAAGTCCAAGGACAAGTATGTCTCGTCAACAATCAAACATAGTTGTGGGAGTCACGTGGTCTGCACGGGTGCTGCTGGTGTTCTGAAGAGCTATGCATTTTCCGGGGGTTTCAGTAACAACCTGAAAAGTTTTAATGACCTCTACGCTCAAGACTATTAAGGCAGTGTCGAAAATAATGGTTGCTACACTAAATATTTACACTTTGCGTACCATTTTCACTTAAAGTTGTACTCATCTTTGCTGCCAAGAGTTTGGGTATTACTGTGTTGACATAGTTTGAGGGACCAGTAAATACACTGTTATACAAGCTGTACACAGACTACTCTACATTGTGCCAAAGTATCATGCATTTAGTGAAAAGATAAAAAAATATATAATCAAATGTTTGTAGAAATGCGAGGGATCTACTGCTTTTGGTGAAGTTCTAGAAATGGCATGATTGTTCCATTGGATACTATTTCAGAATACAATGAAGGCTGTGGTCATGACAAATATTTCAGCACATATCCCTGCCTTGAAGGACAGCCTTGACAGTTTTACTCCATGCCCACCTTTAAACGTCTCTATTTGTTGATTTTCCTTGTGCCTTCTAGTATTTCTTCTTTAATACAAAAAGTATTTTTTTTTTTTACAGTAAAGTGTTGTTCATTTTGCCACTCTGTATTTTTTGTAGGAGAGTAGTATTTGGAGGATGTGTGTAACCATTAGGCCGACTGAGGAGGTGTGTGTACCACAAATGTCGGATAGCGTCGTCCTGACAGAAGACCAAAAGTCTCACGAGGAGCCAAGGATGAGTGGCGGGGATGTTTACAGGTATAAAACTCATTCTATATGTATCATATTGTGCTGGAAAAATAGATTCCTCTGTTTCATTTTGCCTTAGAAATACAACTTGAGGAGTATGGATATATTTTTATAGTAAGTACAGTACTACACAGTGCGTACCTAAGGGTTGAACACAAAGGCTCCAGGGTGTACACCGCCTTCTGCCAGATTGCAGCTGAGATAGGCACCCCCCCTCTCCCCGCCCCCGCGACCCCAAAGGGAATAAGCGGTAGAAAATGTATATATATATATAGGTGTGGGAAAAATCACAAGACTACTTCATTTCTACAGAACTGTTTCATGAGGCGTTCCCTCAATCATCAGGAGATTTTAATGGAAGCATTCACATACACTGGTTTTTATAGGGCACAGAGTGGGTGGGTACAGGCAGGCGTAGGGTGTGGTGATTGGCTCATGTGTTATCTAGGAGGCGTTTCTGTCTGTGGCGGCATGTAGAAATGATTTCACTGCGCTTGTTGAAGGATGACAGGTCTGGATAATATATAATAAACAGTTCAATCAATCAATCAATGTTTATTTATATAGCCCCAAATCACAAATGTCTCAAAGGACTGCACAAATCATTACGACTACAACATCCTCGGAAGAACCCACAAAAGGGCAAGGAAAACTCACACCCAGTGGGCAGGGAGAATTCACATCCAGTGGGACGCCAGTGACAATGCTGACTATGAGAAACCTTGGAGAGGACCTCAGATGTGGGCAACCCCCCCCCTCTAGGGGACCGAAAGCAATGGATGTCGAGCGGGTCTAACATGATACTGTGAAAGTTCAATCCATAGTGGCTCCAACACAGCCGCGAGAGTTCAGTTCAAGCGGATCCAAGACAGCAGCGAGAGTCCCGTCCACAGGAAACCATCTCAAGCGGAGGCGGATCAGCAGCGTAGAGATGTCCCCAACCGATACAGGCGAGCGGTCCATTCTGGGTCCCGACGAGCGGTCCATCCTGGGTCTCGACTCTGGACAGCCAGTACTTCATCCATGGTCATCGGACCGGACCCCCTCCACAAGGGAGGGGGGGACATAGGAGAAAAAAAGAAGCGGCAGATCAACTGGTCTAAAAAGGAGGTCTATTTAAGCATAGGTTGCATCTTTTATTGCCACTGTTGTAAGGTGGGCTGGATGCAAGAATTTGCCATGTTATTGAATATTAAACATTATTGTCTTTGAGGTTCCAAATGTGCTTGCTGAGTTCTGTAGAATTCCGCAAAGTCTGGTTTCTAAAGGAGGCCTTGTGATTATTCCATCTGGTTTTAAACGGGGGGTGCTTACAAACATCAGTCGTTTACCAAGCAAAGGTAACACGCAAGGACATTAGCACAGCCGACACGTAAGTAGGATTAACCGAAGGAGCGTTTGAAACCAGATGGAATGATCACAAGGCCTCCTTTGGAAACCAGACTTTGCGGAATTCTACAGAACTCAGCAAGCACATTTGGAACCTCAAAGACAATAATGTTGAATATTCAATAACATGGCAAATTCTTGCATCCAGCACACCTTACAACAGTGGTAATAAAAGATGCAACCTATGCTTAAAAGAGAAACTGTTTTTTATATATCATCCAGACCTGCCATCCCTCAACAAGCGCAGTGAAATCATTTCAACATACCGCCACAGACGGAAACACCTCCTAGGTAACACATGAGCCAATCACCACACCCTACGCCTGCCTGTACCTACCCACTCTGTGCCCTATATAAACCAGTGTATGTGAATGCTTCCATTAAAATCTCCTGATGATTGAGGGAACCCCTCATGAAACAGTTCTGTCGAGATGAAGTAGTCTTGTGATTTTTCCCACACCTACATATTGCGCTCTACCATGGTATCGAGCACTATTCTCTGGATAATCCAATCAAGACACATATATATATACTGTATATATATACAGCATTTTCAACTTTTTGGAATAATTGGTTATCTAATTGTAATTATTTTTGAAATACATATATTAAATACGTTTAAGTGCATCTTATCTATCAAGCATCATTTAGTAATAAATAAATGAAACTTTTTTTTATTATGTATGTATTTTGTACAGTGTGCACTGTGCAGGCTTTAAGGTTACCCTGTTTACTTAAATAATGTGGTGGGCAAAGATCAACAAAATCTGTAAACATATTGTTACATTAATGATACACATATCATGTAGAATATTAATTTAAAAGATTTAAAACAGCAGTTACAACAAATATTCGATCTGTAAAAAAAAAAAAAAAAAAATGCTAAGTATTGAAGAATACAGTGGTATGTCTATTGTTGTGGTTTCCAGTGGTATGACCTGATAAATATTTCACCCTTAAGGTGATGAATAATTTTAAAATACATATTTTTAATTAACCAACATACCACTTACACCACTGCAAAAAAAAAAAAAAATACAAAAAACTACAATAACATATATTATAATTGTCATGAAAAGACTTGGAAAATATTTAACATAAAGCTTCTCTTAGTACTTTATACAACATGCTTGTGCTGAACCATATTGGGTCACTTTCACTATTTTCCTTTTTTCACTCAGAGGTTCCAACTTCCTGAGTCCTGACAAACTGGCACCTTTTAACGGACAGTGTCTTACCAGCAGTGCATGGATGGAAGTGGAGAGATTGAGGAGCGTATACACATCTTGCAGCGAGGTACACAGATGACATGATGTTGGGACATTTCTCTACGCTGACACCAGATTGGATATGCAGGCGGTCCTCCTGTAATGACGTTCAGTGATTACTTACACAATTAAAAAAAAAAAAAAATTCTGTACACAAAGAAATACAAAACAACTTACATGCAAGTGATGGAAGAACATATTGTTTTGTTCTTTATATTGAACATGATGTCTTCCAAGCTGGCTCTTCTGATGGTAGTGTGACAAAGGAAAGAACAGGAATGGGAAAGTTTAATTAGACATGGTAAAATGTTGAAAAAGTGTAGAAATGAACATTGGTTGTATGCTCAGTTCAAAGGATTAGGGATGTTACATTATTGTCGATACCACAGTATTGCGTTTTCAAAATCTTCACAATAATGACATGACACAATATCTGACGAAAACTTGGTGAGCATAGTTTTTTATGAAAATAATAAATGACATCTCCCAAAATCCTCTGTGCAGCGCGGGACCTCCAACGTTGAACGTCGTAAAGGGGGCAAAAAGGAAGCATGCGAAAGAGGTGTGTTCGTAGGAAAGAATATATATATAATTTCTGACATTTGTTTGTCTCGAGCGTTACAAGTCAAAACTAACTGGCTCAAGGCGCACTGCGCCGAGAGAAAGCACCTGCTGGGAGCACGCACACTGCACACCAAAGCGACTTGAAAAACCATCACGCAGAAAAGATATTCAAACCCAGCGAAGCTAAATTTGTGAGATATTTACATTATTAAAAGTTAAAATGTGAATTAACTATTCTGAGAAAACTGCATTCTCCAAACCGATCTAAAAATGTCCACTGCAGAGGACACTGCTTCACTTCTCATAAAATTAAAGTTAAAAGACACTAAAGTGAGCATTATTGTTTTACACTTGTTACATTGGATGTTTACATTTTCACTTTAAAGACACACATCTGTAAGTTCTAGGGGTGTAACGGTACGTGTATTTGTATTGAACCGTTTCGGTACGGGGGTTTCGGTTCGGTACGAGGGTGTATCGAACTAGTTTGTAACCTAAAGTCTTAACAAGCTGCTCTGCTTTCCGCCTCTGTCCGAGCAGTGAGCACCCAGCATTGGCCCGCCAACACAACCATTTGATTGGTTCCATACAAAGCCAATCAGCAGTGCGTATTCAAAACGATGTAACAGCCAATCAGCAGTGCGTATTCAGAGCAATTTAACAGCTAATCAGCAGTGCGTATTCAGAACGCATGTTGTAAATGCTTCATTGTCGAGCAGACATGTGTTTAGCAGCGGACATCGTACACCCCCCAAATTATAAAAAACACTTTCCAGTCACAACTATTACAAACATCGCTATGAGCCCTGTACATTTTAGAAACTTAAACTGCAGTTCACAGTTGTGGCTTGAGGTGATGTGAAGGCTAATTAGTTTTTAGCGTTACGTTAGCTCCTTTTGCTGTGTGTGCGTGTGTGTGTGCGTGTGCGCGCGTGTGTGTGTGTGTGTGTGTGCGTGTGTGTGTGTGTGTGTGTGTGTGTGTGTGTGTGCGTGTGTGCGTGTGTGCGTGTGTTAGGGGCAGCAAGGCCATGTCTGTCTGTTATTTCACATGAACTAACATGAACTCCATAGATTTCCGGGATGAATAGTCTCTCCTATTGCTATTGTACTATTTTTCAGCTATAGTTACATTAATCATTAGTAATGTAGCAGCCTAGTTTTGAATGGCAGGGTGCCTGCTATCACATGTTGACAAAAATATAACATTTACATAATAAAAGTCAGCTACAGGCTTCCCAAATGCTGTAATAAATTAGGCATGATGAGTTGACTTGAAACTGTTTAATGTTGCACTTTTTATATGTAGAAGAAAAGTTTTGTCATTTTATTTAATCAAAGCAACAAATTGAGGCAGTTTAATGTGGATTAACGTGGGCAGAATTATTATAGTGTTCCCAATGTTAAAAGGATAAAGCCATTGTTTACAAATTTGGTAAATAAATAACCCAAAAAATTATATTTGTTTGTTTTCTTACTGTACCGAAAATTAACCGAACCGTGACCTCTAAACCGAGGTACGTACCGAACCGAAATTTTTGTGTACCGTTACACCCCTAGTAAGTTCTTTTTCATTTTTTTAGTATTGGCTAGACCCAGTGGATATTTCCCCACAATTTAAAAATACATGTTTGTAGTAATAGTTCAAACATTTGAGCGTTATGTTTGTGTTTAATTACAGTAAGTTTGTTCATCCTAAACATTCCTGCTACTTCATTTTACACACATTAGCATTTTTAAGTCTTTTTTTTCTGGACATCTACAGCAATAATGTCGTACTGTTGCCTTAATAACATGATAATATCGCACTGTGAGATTTTGAGAAGTATACGTTTCTCATAAATGATGAAGATGTGTTTTTCTGACCAAGAGTATAAACCAACATGCACAAAAGGTATGTCCAACACACATTTACGTCAATGGGATCACACTGTTTAAAAAAAAAAAAAAAAAAAAAGCGTTCAGAGGCATCTAAAACTGCTTGCAGGCTCACATTCAAAATGCATGAACCTTGTGATTTTATGCTTTGGCATTGTTGAACACGAGTATCCAACCCCTTTAAGAAAACCAAGACCTGGATTTGTCTCAGTCGACAAGCAAAACTCTCCGTGATACTGCTTCCAGATACAGTTTGTACTTTACAAATAAAAACATATACCCAACCCTATCTAAAAACAACTTACTCTTTTAATCGCAAAATATCTTGAGGGGTGGAATGTGTGCTGGAGAACTGACTGGCATGTCCAGAATTTTTTCAGGCATGGCATAGGGGAGGGGGACCTAGTTCTGCAGAGGTGACACCACGGGAACAGCTGTAGCTACTTTAGTAGACTACCACCACCAAGTATGAAGTGAATCATCTTGTAAGACAATTGTTGACATCAAAGGTGCTGTTTGCAACTTCCTGACAGTAACGTTTTTCAAACTAATAAATACAACAACACGGGTAAGCTAATATTACCAATAATGGTTTAACAGAACACATTTGTTTGACAATTGTCTATATCGTTTCCAATTACAAAGTTAATGAAATAAATAAAATGATAAATGGGTTGTACTTGTATAGCGCTTTTCTACCTTCAAGGTACTCAAAGCGCTTTGACACTACTTCCACATTTACCCATTCACACACACATTCACACACTGATGGAGGGAGCTGCCATGCAAGGCGCCAACCAGCACCCATCAGGAGCAAGGGTGAAGTGTCTTGCTCAGGACACAACGGACGTGACGAGGTTGGTTCTAGGTGGGATTTGAACCAGTGACCCTCGGGTTGCGCACGGCCACTCTCCCACTGCGCCACGCAAATACATTTTTTTAAAGGCCCAAATAAAAATGATTGGTGTTTACGGCAGTCACTAACCTGGTCTCATCAAAATGTACGTGCAGGGAGCACGTGCAAACATACAAAAACAGTCTGGGAGAAGCAACAAACAATTTGCAGTCATGTTGTTGTTATGATAGAATATAGATTTAATGACAGCTAACGATAGCTATCCAAATTGCTATTATTAGCTAACCACACCTAAAGCTAATGCAAGTGGATGTATTACGTACGTACGTAATTTTGTCATTTGTCTGAGACGTTGTAAGAGGGTAGGATATACTGTGGAAAATACATTGGAAAGTTGGTGCCATCTAAGTAACTGTGTAAATGTTGCAAACAGCCCCTTTAAATAATACCGCTGCTGAGAATCGAACCCACGTCATGTCACATAAAATGCAAGTGCGTGAACATTGCGCTTCCAAAGAATTCTTATTATGCCAACCAAATTTAGCATATATATATGTATATATATATATATATATATATATATATATATATATATATATATATATATATATATATATATATATATATATTTATATATATATATATATATATCGTTTTCCTTCGAAGAAATACTTCAGAGACTTTCTCAATCCCACCTAGACGTCTTCCGATGAGGAAGCATTGCCTGGGGACTCTCTGGTGTGCTCTCCTATTTCTGTGGCTGAGGTTGCCGAAGTAGTTAAGAAGCTCTGGGGCCCCAGGGGTGGATGAGCTGTGGGGTTGAGAAAATTTTGCAGCGTTGCGTGGACATCGGGAGCGGTACCTCTGGATTGGCAGACCAGAATGGTGGTTCCTCTATTTAAGAACGGCAAACAGAGGGTGTGGTCCAACTATCGTGGACTCACACTCATTGGCCTTCCCAGTAAAGGTCTATTCAGGTGTACAGGTGATAAGGCTCGGATTCAGGTGGAGCAGTGTGGTTTTTGTCCTGGTCGTGGAACTGTGGACCAACTCTATACCACTGCAGGATCCTTGAGGGTGTATGGGAGTTTGCCCAACAAGTCTACATGTGCTTTGTGGACTTGCAGAAGGTATTCGACCGTGTCCCTTTGGAAGTCCTGTGGGGAGTGGTCAGAGAGTATGGGGTATTTGGCCACCTGATTGTGGCGGTCAGTGTCGGAGCTTGGTCCGCATTGAATCGTTCGTAAGTCGAACACGTTTTCAGTGAGGTTTGGACTCCACCAAGGATGCCCTTTGATACCGATTCTGTGTACAACTTTTATGGACAGAATTTCAAGGCTCAGTCAGGGCGTTGAGGCTACCCTGTTTGGTGGCTGCAGGATTAGGTCTCTGTTTTCTACAGATAATGTGGTCCTACTGGTTTCATCTGGCCAGGATCTTCATCTTTTACTGGATTAGTTTGCAACTGAGTGTGAAGCGACTGGCATTAAAATCAGTACTACCAAGTCCGAGTCAACGGATCTTGCCTGCAAAATGGTGAAGTGCCATCCCCGGGTTGGGGAGGAGAATGTGCCCCAAGTGAAGGAGTTCAAGTACCTCTGGGTCTTGTTTACAAGCGAGGGAACAGTGGATCATGAGATCAACAGGCAGTGTTTTTAGTGATGTGGACACGGCATCGGTCCAAAAAGGAGCTAAGCCAGACTTATGATTGATTGATTGATTGATTGATTGATACTTTTATTAGTAGATTGCACAGTTCAGTACATATTCCGTGCAATTGACCACTAAATGGTAACACCCGAATAAGTTTTTCAACTTGTTTAAGTTGGGGTCCACGTTAATCAATTCAAGGTAAAACAAAGCTTTCAATCGAGATCCCTAGTCTAATGAGCTTTGGGTTATGACCGAAAGGATAAGATCACAGGTACAAGCTCCTGAAATGATTTTCCTCTGTCGGGTGGCGGGGCTCTCCCTTAGAGATAGAGAGAGCCTCTTTCATTCGGGAGGAGCTCAAATCTGCTGCTCCTCCACATCAAGAGGAGCCAGATGAGTTGCTTCGGGCATTTAATCAGAATGCGTCCGACTGGTCGAAGATCACAGGGAAGACTTTGTGTGTTGTGTTATTCATAGAAGTCAGACTGGTGAACGGCATCAATCAAGTTTGACGTCAAATGTAACATCAGCTCTTATTTTCTTAATCTATGAACAATTTAAAAAAATCCAAACAGACCACAACTTTTAAAAGATCACATTTTCAAAGGAGTTTTGGCAGTTGATGTGTAACGAATATCCTCACAAAGTCTGAGCCGGGTACCGAAAACATCACGTAGTACACCCGGGCAGGCAGGCTTCTCGCGTCATCATTTCCGTGTCTCCAGTATATGAAGCAAGCCTCGATGTGCTCTTTCCGTAAACACCCTTTCCATTACTCGACATGCCGCAAAGGTTCGGCACATCCTGTCACATCACTAGATTAAGCACATTGCTACCACCTGCAGGATATGTGCATGCAGGGCATTGTCCTACTATGTTTGAATGCTTCATTCCACCTTTGAGTGGGATGGCACCCCGAGCCACCCCCTATTTATGCCAAGGGGTGGAGGGAAAACTCTTGCAGTGTTTCTTTTTACCGACATACAGTATATACAAATCTTTGGTGTCCAGGTTGGATTTTCTACCTTAGTGTTTACCTTTGCCCTAAAAACTGTTTATCTTCATAGAATGTCAATTTTGGAATATAACATCAAAAAAAGTTGACTTTTCCTCATGGTGGCAGTGTTAGCCCCCCCCAGACAAAATCCTGAGTCCAATAGGTTTTATCAGAAGGTATAATGATAACAAGTCAGACTAAATGGGACTAGCATAGGAGGGAAAATGTCATTGCTGTGAAATGTTGTTTGGAAAATGTGGATTTACTAGAACAGTGGGTTTTTCAGGGATGTTGAAAATGATTACCTTGAATGGTTTAAACTGGTTCATGACATGCAATTCATTAGGGTTCAATTCAAATGTGAATTTCCAGAAAAACTAATATCAAAAATACATAGCCATATTGTCTTAAATAAGCTGAATTGTTTCAGGAATTATAATAATTCGAATAGGAAAGTTGTTATTGAAAATGCATCCATCCATCTTCTTCCGCTTATCCGAGGTCGGGTCGCGGGGGCAGCAGCCTAAGCAGGGAAGCCCAGACTTTCCTCTCCCCAGCCACTTCGTCCAGCTCTTCCCGGGGGATCTCGAGGCGTTCCCAGGCCAGCTGGGAGACATAGTCTTCCCAATGTGTCCTGGGTCTTCCCCGTTGCCTCCTACTGGTTTGACGTGCCCTAGAAACCTCCCCAGGGAGGTGTTCGGATGCCCAAACCAGCTCATCTGGCTCCTCTCTTGAAAATGCAGATTTACGTAAAATGTCGACATTATTTGGAATGTGTCAATAGCAAGCCATCATTCACCATTTGTTAATATCTGTGGAAAAACACAACTGATTTAATTGGAAACTGTAGAACTGAGAAAAAACACATTTAAAAATAAATTTGTTGGAAGGTCAAAAAAGAAATCATAGAATTGAGAAATATGGAAGTCGTTGAAAAGCCTAAGATTGAAAACATGTGTCATGAAAGATGTAGAATTTTGAGAAGAGAGGGGATTTTTGGGATGTGGAAAACTGTCAAAGTTTCTTAGAATCTTGTGAGTAATGTGAACATTGTAAAACATTGTCGATTCATTTTTAATGAAACTGTCCTCACAGAAAGTGTAGAATTTCATATGATGTTGAAATTATTAGTAACGTGTAAATAGTATATTACACAATCAAAACATCCTTTCTGCTTTGAAAAGGCAGGGCTCTTTCTCTCTATGTTCCTCCAGGACCAACGTTGTACTTTGGTCACCCATGCACTCAACATATTTTACATATCACATCTCATTCCACCCATGACAACATGTCTACAAAACCTAATGAAGGAAGTGGCCAAGAGTTTTTTGTGTTTTTTGTGTATTTCCTTTGCTCATCGTGAACTGTTTGTCTTGTATTTTTCCCATGTTTACTGCAGACAATTTCACAGTGTGAAGACTCTCTTCATTCACAAGCTCTGAGCACAAGCCTACAGCATTCATCCCTTATTTCCCCATCAGATCAACTGTCTTTGTCTGCATATATAGAAGAAGAACTTGCAGCCAACAACAACCACCTCAAGGTACCTACATACAGCCAATGTACCAACAACATGTATCATAAATTGAATGTGCTAACAAATGAATGTATTAATCAACAACCACCTCAGAAGTATTGTTCTTACATGTTACTGAAGTGCTAACAACCAGGACTGGGCTGACACGATTTATTGTCCCACAAATAATTGCATTTAACCAATATTATACTATAACATTATTTTGAAACCAAATCAAACTCTTAAATAATGTTGATTTAATAACAATAATAATAATAATAATAATAATAATAATAATAATACTACTACTAATAATAATAATAATAATAATAATGCTAGTACTGTGATGATCTGTTGCCCGGATCATGTTTTGTTTTAGTTTAAGACTCCCTTAGTTCGGTTTCAGCACATCTGGGTTTATGTTTCTTGGTAGCCATGGGTACTGATTATTTTCACATTCCTCTGATTAGTGTTCTGGACAGTCACCTGCTCTCAGGCACTAATCAGAGAGCTATTTATTCCTGCCTTTTGCCACACTCAGTCTGGCTGTTTTGTTGGCGTCATGCAACAAGTTACGTTTGGTTATTCATGTGATTTTTGATTCTAGTTCTGTGCTACACTTTGCTATAGCTTCCCATGCTATTGGCACACTGTTTATTCTTGAATTATTGACTTATTTATAGAAAATTAATCATCTTCCTACATGGATGCTGCCTCTGGAGTTCCATCTGTATTTTGGGGAAAAAATCCGCGCATTACCATGCCACCCAAGCGTAACAAGTACACCCTTTTAAACACAACATGTATAAAAATTGTGTTTACCTTTACCCTAAAAAACTGTTTATCTTGCTAGAATGTACATTTTGGAATAGAACATCAAAAATAGCTGACTTGTCCTCATGGTGGCAGTGTTTACATACCCTTCCCTTTCTCCCTCAGCAACCGAGATAGTCCATGACATGTCATTGCCAGGATTACAGACACAATCCTGAGTCCTTGTTTCAATTTGGCCAATAGGTTTATCAGAAGATAGCAGAGGTGTGGACTCGAGTCACATGACTTGGACTTGAGTCAGACTCGAGTCATGAATTTGATGACTTTAGACTTGACTTGACAAAATGTAAAAAGACTTGCAACTCGACTTAGACTTTAACATCAATGACTTGTGACTTGACTTAGACTTGAGCCTTTTGACTTGACATGACTTCCAACTTTCCCCAAAACCCAACAATTAAAAAGTTATTCAGGAGCGCTCCGTATCTTCCATTGTGTACGCGTGTTTGTCAACATGTGTGCGATGACAGCCTGTGCGCTACCTGTCAGTACAACAGCCAATCAAATTACATCCACGTTATTTTTGTCACACAGCATTCATCCAATCAAATTGCAGGAAAACCAACAAGTTCTTAAACAACAGAAGAATATGTGAGGAAAATTATGCCATAAAGTGTTTTGTTCGGGTATTAAAACTACGACCTGGTCAACAAAACAGGGATTGCCGAATGCAAATCATGCGGTTGGAAGATTACAGATGGAGACGCAACAACTTCCAACTTCGTTCGACATTTGAAGTTGCACAAAGAAGGGTACATTTTGAATGTAAGATAACGTTTATTGGCTAAGTAATGTAACTTTTATTTGCTGTTTAGTTAAATCAGTGAGGCTGTAAACTCACTGCTAACGTTATGAAAATAGACATCTAATAAGTAGACGCAGCATGGAGCGCTACTGCCTATTGCCGCCGACGTGACGCGGGGCCGCCATCAAATTCCGCTCCACTCAGGGCAATTCATTTGGCAGGAGCAGTGAACTGTCAGCACATTTAATTCATATTAACTCACTGAATACCACTGATATTCACGCGTTTTTTTGTCATACGTGTAACTATGATAAACGACACATGTCTTGGCGTGTTCATAATTTGCTTAACAGTAATAGAATATTCTTATATGCTATAAGTGACCAGACGTCTGAGATCAAAACTGGGAATATAATCCCAGAGAAGGGGAAAAAAAACCGTCAGCTATTTTTAAATTAAAGAAACAATATGATTAGGTTATATATACATGTGTATATCCTACATAAACAATGTATGAATACATTAGATATCTATATATCTTACGGACCTATAGACCAGTGGTTCTCATATGGGGGTACTTGAAGGTATGCCAAGGGGTATATGATATTTTTTTTAAATATTCTAAAAATAGCAACAATTCAAAATCCATTATAAATATATTTATTGAATGATACTTCAACAAAATATGAATGTAAATTCATAAACTGTGAAAAGAAATGCAAGAATGCAATATTCAGTGTTGAAAGCTAGATTTTTTTGTGGACATGTTCCATAAATATTGATGTTAAACACTTCTTTTTTGTGAAGAAATGTTAAGTTCATGAATCCAGATGGATCTCTATTACAATCCCCAAAGAGGGCACTTTAAGTTGATGATTACTTCTATGTGTAGAAATCTTTATTTAAAATTTAATCACTTGTTGATTTTTGAACAAGATTTTAGTTATTTTTACATCTTTTTTTTTCAAATAGTTCAAGAAAGACCACTACAAATGAGCAATATTTTGCACTGTTATACAATTTAATAAATCAGAAACTGATGACATAGTGCTGTATTTTACTTCTTTATCTCTTTTTGAACCAAAAATGCTTTGCTCTGATTAGGGGGTACTTGAATTAAAAAAAAATGTTCACAGGGGGTACATCACTGAAAAAAGGTTGAGAACCACTGTTATAAACTGTATCTCTGTTGCTGCAACAGCAGAGAGTTTATTCTGTCTTGACACTTTGTATTGATATTTTCTATTACATTCTTCCCTTAAATGATCATGTTTACAGTGATTTTTTGTGTGTATTTTTCATGTATGTTGCTTTGGATAAAAGTGTCTGCTAAATACTTAAACATATATAAACACCTGAAAGTCTTTATTTCAGCTAAAACCACCAATCTGTTTCACTGGATTCAGAATAAAACCAAATTCTGTCTTACCCAACAAAGTTAGTATTTGAATATTGTTACCTGAAGACTTATCTGTGGTTACAATAAAATGAGAATGCATCATAATCAGTGGAGGCTGGTGAATTTTGTTTTAGGTGGGCCTGAAAGTTTGTAAACCAAATATCTGTAGGGGGGTCATCCTCCCCCAGAAGATTTCTTTGTGATTTTCACATACAAATATTGTAGTTCTTTGCTCCTGCTTAACTCTGTGGTAATATGCTTTTCACAAAATACAACCAATAGTATGTTAATGTTAATTCTTACTTGTGAAAAGTAATCCCCCAATTCCTATTTTCAACAGTCCGCTCATTTGAGCAGGAAAACGCTGAATACCAGCCCAGCATCTTTGTTTTCTACCTGTCAACTGTCAGTTCAGGCTGCTTGCCGGCTCCTCATCACCACTTCAAGATAGCGGCCAAATTGCTTGCGTCACAGCAGCCAATTCTGCGTCTACTTATAAGATGTCTATCGTTATAATAGTGCAGCTGGTAACCAGAACGATCGTGCATTTTGTGATAAAAGCATGAAATTTGGTACACTTATAGCCAAAGGCATTCTCAAAAGATTTGGATATGGAGCCACCATGAATTTTCAAAATGGCGCCCATGACAGCCATCTTTCAAAATGGCTGTCAGTAACAACTGTTCGCATATGGATAATGGATATAATATGATGTTTCAGACTTATTTACCATACATAGTACATGGTAAATGTCTTTTGGATGATCTAAATGTGTCATTAAATATTCAAGATGGCTGACATCTACAAGATTGCAGCCATCCCTTTTATGACTGTCTGATATGGGCGAGCTTGGTGTCAAACCAGTATTATTTTTTATTTCCTTTTCTTTGTGCAGAATTCAAATTTGGAACTTTACAATTGGCCAGAAGCTTCCTTCTAACTCAGAAATGGTGACTACAATAGTCACACTTGGTGACCACAGGTCAACTACAACAAGATGGCAGCCATATTTCTGAAATTAAATCTATAATTTTAAGTACATTATCATCTTTTTTATTGTAATTGAAATGTTACCCAATGAAAAAAAAAGTTTTCATTCATCAAAGATGTACAATATTTGGTCAGTGCAATGGAACACTTTGGAAATCCATTTGAAGAGGAAAGCAAGGACCTGATTGTTCTCCACTCAAAGAAACTTGCTGGACCTTCAGCTGCTGAGGTAGTCAGAAAGGTAAGGCAGATAGGACAGCACCAATTTGAAGCTTTCACCACAGAACACCTTGTTGAGAGAACAAAGACAGTGGACAACACCATACCAAGAAATAAGCTTCTGGTATTTTGTACTTCAACCATAAGGAGAGTATCAAAACCGAAACCGAAAATGGTCTCTCTCAAACAAGACATGGAGCTCTTTTCAAGGTTATTCATTGCTTGCCAGACCCGAGATGGAAACCTAGAGGAGTTCTTTCGACACAAGAACCAATCATGTCCACCAGCGCTTTCTGATGGGGGAGGTCTCCGACTGGGAGTGAAGAGTGGATCTGCTTCCATGCCTGGAACAAGTTCACAGTGCATACTCTGACAGTCCAAAGGTTACCTGCACCATTGTAGATGGGGCAGCCATCAATCCAGATGCTGAAACCAATTTCAGTAAAAACCTTCAATGACTATGCCCATGTGATCTTCATTCCATATCTTACCAGAAAGTTTGAAACTGTGTCCAGGCTTGATCTGGTGTGGGACTGCTACTTGTTTGACTCTCTGAATGCTGCTACGAGAGCAAAGCGTGGCACTGGAATTCAGAGACATGTGGTAGGTGATGCAGCCATTCCCAGGAACTGGCAAAACTTTCTTTGAGTAGACAGCAATAAGACTGAGTTTTTTGCCTTTTTCTTGGAGGCTCTGCTCAGATGGTTTGTGCAGGAGGATAAACAGCTTGTCATCACAAGTGACATGGAAGTCCTTAGCAAGCCACCTCTCCCAGATAGGACATCGATTGCTCCTTGCACGCATGAGGAAGTGGATAGTCGCATGTTATTGCACGTAGCCCATGCAGCAAGAAACGGCCACCACACAATTGTGATTCAAACAGTTGATACTGATGTTGTGGTGCTGGCTGTGGCAGTGGCTCAGACTCTACAACCAGAGGATGAGCTTTGGTTGGCTTTCGGTATTTGTAAGAATTTTCGATATTTGGCAGCCCATGAAATTGCAGCAGGGCTCGGGCCCGAGAAAGCATGTGCACTACCAGTGTTCCATGCATTAACGAGTTGTGACACTGTGTCAAGCTGTGTTGGCCATGGGAAAAAGACTGCATGGGCTGTATGGTCTGTGCTTCCAGAACATACACATGCCCTGTTGAAAGTGTCTTCAGCCCCAGATGACATACCACAGGAGGTAATGGCCACAATTGAGAGGTTTGTTATCTTTGTCTATGACCGAACCTGCACATGTACAGAAATCAATACGGCAAGGAGGGAGTTATTTACAAAGAGGCACAATGTGCAAACAATCCCCCCTACCAAGGCTGCCCTAGAAGAGCATGTTAAGAGAACTGTTTACCAAGGAGGGCACGTGGGGGTACAGTCCTGGTGTCAACACTAGAACTACCTTCACCGTGCGAATGGGGCTGGTCAAAGTCACCTGAGGGGGACTATGAACCCTTCTGGACATGCCTACCAGATGCAGGCCAGTCAAGTTATGAACTTGTCTCATGCAAATGCAAGAAGGGTTGTGTTGGGCAGTGTAAGTGCAAAAAATCCCACTCACAGTGCACAGCTCTTTGTGTCTGTGAAGGTGAGTGTGACTAGTCTTCCCTGTGATAGACCCTAGGTTTCCCTTGTTTAACATGAGTATTTTGAGATAGAAAGAAGATTCTTAGAAATTCCAAAGTTCCCAATTCAAATCCTGCATCAAGATAAATGTATAATCAAACATAGAGATCATCCATATCTAACCAGTTGGCGGCCATTTTGAATTTTCTATGAAAATGTTCCACTATCCAAAAGACATTTAACAAGTAGTATGAATGGTAAAAGATTCTGAAATATCATATTAAATCCATCATTCTTAAGAAAACAGTTGTTGCTGGCAGACATTTTGAAAAATGGCTGCCATGGGCGCCATGTTGAAAATTCATGATGGCTCCACATCCAAATCTTTTGAGAATCCCTTTGGCTATAAGTGTACCAAATTTCATGCTTTTATCACAAAATACACAATTCCTTTATTTTTTGGAACTAAACTCTTGTACTATAACGTCATTGCAAACACGGCAATCTGTTGCGTCCACTGCAGTTTGCTACCTTATTCATACTTTTTGTCAAGTGATTTTTTTTTTTAAGCAGGGTTGCAGGAGGTACCTACAGATAACGTTATGTTAGTGAATGTATCACACACAGTAACGTAACGTTAGACGGCGGTCAGCAGCACCGCATATTTTAGCCACCTACAAAAAGACAAACATAGTCAAATAAAGGTCAGATAAAATGTATACTATATTAAGAATATGTGTACATATTCTATAGAACCCTGACATCTAAAAAGTACAGCACTGTTCATTGTCATGTTCATGTATTTATGTTTTTTTATGTGTACGCGCACATAAACACATATATAGTGTGAGATGAGATCAATGAGATAAGGTAACAACATGATATAAACTGCTGATGAACTAGTTACAATGCAATATTCTATGGAAATACAATGTTAACATTTTTGTGCAAATAAGTACAGTTACACTTGTTTTTTCAAATGTGTTTGTACTGTAAAGGAATGAGTTAAATGTTTAGGACAACTGGTTAATAGTGCTATTATGAATTGCAATGTCAGCACTGTTTTTTTTAATAATAAATACATACAGCGTTTTAAAAGCATACACAATCTGTGTACATATATTAGTCTGTGGTTAAAAAGACTTGAAATGACTCGAAACTCAAAATGCAGGACTTGGGACTTGACTTGAGCCTTTCCAGTATTGACTTTGGACTTGACTCGGGACTTGCCTGTCTTGACTCGGGACTTGACTCGAGACTTGAGGGCAAAGACTTGAGACTTACTTGTGACTTGCAAAACAATGACTTGGTCCCACCTCTGGAAGATAGCATGATAGGAAGTCAGACTAAATGGGTCTAGCATGGGGAAAATGTAACTACTATAAAATGCTGTTTGGAAAATGTGTATTTGTTAGAACAGTGGGAATTTCGGGGATGTTGAAAATTATTATCTCAAATGGTTTAAATTGATTGACGACATGCAATTCATTGGGAACTTTTGGGCAACAAAATGTGAAATTCCAGGAAAACTATGTATTAAAAATAGATAGCCAGATTGTCTTAAATAAACTGAATTGTTTGAGAAATTAGAATCATTTCAATAGGAAAGTTGTCATGGAAGATGCAGATTTACGTAAATTGTCAAAATCTTGACATTATTTGGAATGTGTCAATAGAAAGCCATCATTAGCCATTAGTTAATATCTGTGGAAAAATGCAACTAATTTATTGGACTCAGTAGAACTTCAGAAACACATTAAAAATACATTTTTTGGAAGGTCAAAAATTTAAATCCACAATTGAGAAATATGGACACTGTTGAAAATCCTAAGATTAAAAACATGTGTCATGAAAAATATAGAATTTGGGGGATTTTTGGGATGTGGAAAGCTGATAGCCCAAACGTAAGCTGAATGTTTTTATGTCAAAGTGGTTTCAATCTTGTGAGGAATGCGTAACAGCGCAAAACATTGTCCATTCATTTTTAATGAGAATGCTGTCACAGAAAGTGTAGAATTTCATAAAATGTGGAAATTATTAGTAACGAGTAAATGGTATATTACACAATCAAAACATCTGTTTTGCTTTGAAAAGGCAGGGCTCTTTCTCTCTATGTTCCTCCAGGACCAACTTTGTACTTTGCTCACTCATGCACTGAACATATTTTACATATCACATCTTATTCCGCCCATGACAACATGTCTACAAAACCTAATGAAGGAACTGGCTAAGTGTTTTTTTGTGCTCTGGTTGTTTTGTTTGCTTCATGCAACAAGTTACGTTTGGTTATTCCTGTGATTCCTGATTCAAGTTCCTGTGCTAAGCTTCGCTATACTTTCCCATGCTATCGGCACACTGTGTATTCTTTTATTCTTGACTGATTTATGGAAAATAAATAATCTTCCTACTTGCATGCTGCCTCTGGATTTCCGGCTGCATTTCGGGGAAACATTCTGCGCATTACCATGCCACCCAAGCGAAACAAGTACACCCTTTTAAACATAACACATGTTTTATTTTAATCAGTATTTTTTACCATAATAGTTGGAATGTCAGTAATTTCTTAATAACCTAAATAAATAAAACAATACAAATAAAATGGCTTCTCGGTCTGTGTTATCAAAAATTGCAAAAATCACGACTTAAAACAGTAAATTAGACCTCGTCTTTGTTAAGAAAAAATATATATTATAAAATCATACACAGCTAAAACATTAAATGAAATGGCTTGTTAGGTCTCAAGAAACAAAATTCCATTTCAATAATTATTGAACAACTTGAAGTACAGTTTTTTTCCCCGAGATGGAAAAACTGTGTTTGTTTTGTTTTGTTGTCTTTTTTCTTTGTCCCCCTCATCTGTGTTGATGGGCTCATCTTGTTTATTTGTTTTGAAGCCAAAATATTCCCACACCAAGACATTTGGCTTTGCAATATTTTTTTTCCTCCTAATTTCTTCTACACTACATTGTGTTGCTCCTCACTAGCTAATTGCCAGTCACTAGTGAGGAACACCGCAAATTAGAGAAAAAAAGATGATTGCAAAGCCAAATATCGATGCTCTTGTCTTAAAGGATGTCACTATATGAAAACATGTTATGATGGTTATTGTGACCAAAACTATGATGGTTATCATGGTTAAATGGTTAAATCTGCCCTCGCCTCCCCTCACCTCTCATGGGGTAAACAAGGAGATGGGTCAAATGTGGAGGAAAACTTTCTAGTGTGTGTGACAATCATTGGTACTTCAACGTTAACTTTAATCATTATTGCGTTTTTTTTAAATGTGCTGAACATTTTCAAAAACTATTTATACTGAAATGTTCTAGCCAAATTTTATTTAAAAAAAAACAACACATTAGAGATTGATGTTTGTAACTCATGTAGAAAATTAAAATTGCACATGAAATCAAAACAAGCAATATAAACAAAGTAATATGGCAGAAACAAAAACAACAACAAAAAAAACGTGAAAATTGTGCAAGATGGCGCCTGATGACCATTAGACATAACTGCACTTTTTGTCCATGCAGATAAAAATAGTGTTCTTGTATGATATCTAGTTTTACATACAGGGCTGCACAATTATGGGCAAAGTAATAATTAAGATTATTTTATCAATATTGAAATCACGATTATTAATCCCGATTATTTATTATGTTGTGTAAAACAATGTTAGGGTGGGGTGTGAATGTGACGCCATCATACAATTTGTAATGTCTAATAAAAAAAGGCTATACACGTAATATTATTTAAAGACAAATATTTGTATTTTCGTTCATAAATAGTATCAATGTGTCAGCTTTTTCCAATTACATGATGCCTTTATCTCTATTTTTATATCTTCATAGAGAGAGGAACTCTTTAAGTTATGTACATGTATGCTGTATCGCTTCAGATTTATTAAACATTTGAGCAGAAATGTGTTGTATAAGAATTAATTATACATCATAAAACATGAACAAACTGCTATTTCACATGAATGGCTTTCAAAGTAATACATTTGTGAAATGAAAATATCCCAAAAGTAATGTAAATTGTTTACATTATTAATGAACACAAAGTAGGCTAATGAAGGTAAAGTCAAATAAACAAGCTTCTTTCTCCAGCACCATGTGGTTCAGTGCAACAGTTTGGCTAATAAAAAATAAACAGGAGTGATACCTTGCTGATCTAATACACAATCTTTGTGTCTCACTGACAACACAGCCTGCGTTCAATTCGATGAGATGACAAAACATTTTAGCTAGTATTGATGTTATTGGAACACTGACAAAGTTAGTAGTAAAATAAAGGATGAGTGACCATCCCAGTAAACACATGTGACAAGTTTGTGTCGTGGGGTCTTCAGGACCGAAGGATCACAGCAGGAGTTCAAGTTGACAATTCTTTTTAATCTTTTTACACACAATATTTCTTCTTTCTTTTGTTCCCAAAATGATTTTCTTTTCATTTTTAATTTTCACAACAGTTCATCTTCTTCGTTCGCTCCCCAAGTCTTTTCAGTCTTAGTTCGTTCACTCACAAAGTTTTTAACTCGCTCAGTCCTCCCACAACCCTTCTGGCGTCCTCAGCACCTCCTGGGGTCCTTCTGGCTTTTCAGCCCCGCCCTGCAGTCACCAACGCTGCTAAATAGGTACAGGTGATTAGATAACTCGTTCCAGCTGAGGTATCCACTCACCTGTCATCTTGCTTCCAGCCGGCTCCTGTGCATGCCATCGCCGGCAGGCGGCGCGTGACCACGCCCCGCCTCTCACAACACACTAAAGACATAATACGCAAATTGTGTCACTTCATGTCAATGGGAGAGGACACAAAGAAAACGGCTCCGTGGAATGAAATTATGGAATGGATTAGGCAAAGAAATCAAACAATGCACTATAATGATCCAATTCAAGAAAGTCTTCAGACTTAAAGTTTTTACAAATTACAAAAAAGAAGAACCATGACAAACATTCAGAATGTATTCCATCCATCCATTAATTTTGTAGATAATCTTATTTTTCTCACCACTTACTTCACCGTTTACCGTTACATCCCTACTCTATTGTAAGCAAAGGCTCAGCCAAACAAAGAGAGTGGATGAATGATAAGAGGGTTCACTCTGTTGATTGAATTCTGCTATTAAACAAATGCTCACAGGTGCTAAGATTGATGTACAGAGTGAACCCTCTTGCCCCCTGAAAGCAAGCTATGAAGAAAATAAACACACAGACAATGCCGGGTAAATTATCTGGTTCATTGCATTTATTGTATGATTAATTGATTTGTTGATTATTGTGTTTTAAACATACTTTGCCAATAAAGCAGCTTTTGATTTTGAAGGGTATTACACTTATATCTATTTTAACCAAAGTACTAACAAACACTTCAATGTACGCTACTTACAAGTGCGTTACCAAGGGGCAAGCAGCCACCTCAAGATCCTTGTATTGACCAAAGTTCTAACGACCACCTCAAAGCACCCTACTTACAAGTATCGTTACCCAAATGCTAAAAACCACCTCTAGGTCTTACTACTGTACACATATTGTCACCAAAGGCCTTTAATTTACCATTTACCAGGTTTGTTCATGTTCACATCCTGTGTGTAAGTCTGTGTATTTGTGTATCTGTATGAAGTTGCCCATTCCAGAGGTAAACGAAGAGACATGTTGGGAGACAGAAACATACCAGCAGTATCCAGCAGGACAGATGAGCAGCAATAAGACGCACTCCAATTCGAACAGTAAGCACTGTATGAACTTGAACTTGTATATATATATATATATATATATATATATATATATATATATATATATATATTAGGGTTGTCCCGATCCGATATTTGGATCGGATCGGCTGCCGATATTTGCCAAAAAATGCGTATCGGCAAGGCATGGGAAAATGCCGATCCAGATCCAGTTTTTAAAACACACCGATTTAAATAATACATTCCACTCTTCTGCTGCTCCCTAAACTCCGTTCCGCATTTTCCAGAACACCTTCAAAACATCCACAGGTCTGCGTTCTAACCGTTCAGACGGCCGTGTGAATTAAAAGTTACGGTAAAAATGTCAGATGTGTGGGATTATTTTATCCTATGAAACGAAAAAGATGAAGAGGTGGAGTGCAAAACTTGCCACAATAAAGTCAAGCGTGGTGGTAAAGTTGTAAGACATTTTAATGACTCTTGCGAGTGAGAGGCTTTTTAGCACTCATCATAGATGAACACAGGAGCAGGCTGACACCTGAGCATCTTGAAGTGCTTGTCTTTGTGAGAAATAATCTCCCCTTTATGCTTGGACTTCAATGGTTTGCCCCACCTGATTTAGGCAACCAATTGAAGGGAGTGTGTATATATATATATGTATATATATATATATATATATATATATATATATATATATATATATATATATATATATATATATATATATATATATATCTTTTTTTTAAGTTTACACTTGTTCAAGAGCAAGTATTGATGCTGAGTTATAGACATTTTATCCCACTCAGGTTGTTTGTGTGTTTTGCTTTTTTAAATAATGTTTACAGCATTATTTGCATTTTATACTGTTCACCTTTTTACTGTTTAATGATGCCATTTCTGTTTGTCATGTATAATTTTTGATATTTTGTGTTTATCCTTAAATACCAGTTATTGTTTATTATTCAAACTCCCCTAATTCAGCTGGCTAGTTGTTATCAAGAGTACTAAAATCATTTTCAGCATGAATCTGACAACTAAGTAGGCTGAATAACTTTAAACTTTAATACATGCTCGGATAGGCCAGTGTTGGCCAGTATCGGTATTGGATCGAAAGTGCAAAAACAATATCGGTATCGGATCGTAAGTGCAAAAACCTGGATCGGGACAACCCTAATATATATATATATATATATATATATATATAACACATATCCATCCATCCATTTCCTACCCCTTGTTTCTCTCGGAATCGCGGGGTTGGCTTGATCCAATCTCAGCAGCATATAGGTGGAAGGCCGGGTACACCCTGGACAAGTCACCACCTCATTGCAGGGCCTACACAGATAGACAACATTCACAAACTAGGGCCAATTTAGTGCTGCCAATCAAGCTATCCCCAGGTGCATGTCTTTGGAGGTGGGAGGAAGCCGGAGTACCTGGAGGGAACCCACGCAGTCAGGGGGAGAACATGCAAACTCCACAAAAAAAGAGCTTGAGCCCGCTGATCGGACCTGGAACCCTCACTAACCCCTATGCTTTAAAACATATATTTACTATAAAATAAATCAAAATAATATAGATAAATGAATAAATAGATAAATAAATACAGGAGTAAAAACTGACACGAATATTGTTTGTAATAATAATGCCAGATGTAAAAAATTAATAATGTCCTTATGTCATTATCAACATTAGTATGCTCATGTGTAAACTGTCCCATGCTTCTGTTCCGCCAAGGACTCAAATTTGAATCCTCCTGAATGAGAGTGCGAGCGTGCTAGGCACCGAGCTAAAGCTGTCAACCTGGTGTCCAGGGTGTCAGGGAGTGAGGTTTACTAAGGTAAACATGGCCCAGCCACACCGGCTGGCCTCTGTTACACGTTTCATCTGTGATCCCTTTCAACGACAGAAGATAATAATGCCCCTATCACGTAAATGGAAAATTGAAGAAATGCAAAAATGCTTGGTAATAATTCTAAGATTGGGTCAGTTTGACAGCATGTTTCTGGTGTTGCTTGGTTTTGATGTAGGTGTTTGTCCCTACTGGATCGGGGACTTGAACAGCATCATCATGAAGAGCCCTGAGATGTATGCCAATGAGCCTAACAGGAGTGGTCGTTTCTATGGGAACAGAAAGTCCCAATCCCAACAACTTGATTTTGCACAAAATTCACTTCAGGTAAGCCAAAGCTATGTGTGAGTTCCTGCTTACTTTACGAGCTGCCAGGAAGTACAAGTTAACTGTAATGGTAATTGCTGCTACTCTCTGACAATTTTGCAATCCAACCAAAATTTGAGCAACATTCTACTTATTATTTTGAAAGACTGTTAAAAGTCTATGACTAAATAATGAGGAATATGTTTCATTCATCTTGTCTCCAGCATAGCCGCCCATCACGTTCTCTCAGCTCTGCGCAGCTGGTCCATTCCTGCAGTAACACTCAGGCCTTTATAATCTGTAACATTGTGTTGATGAAGGGCCACGGCAAGGTAGGATACACTCCTATATGTAAAATATACGCAAGGCGGTGTCTGCTGAAAAATTTTAAGCAATTAGGAAGGCAGGTCTGTTACTCTCAGTCTCAAAAGACTGACTGAACACAACAATATAGAAATTAAAAATAATGCTTTGGACTCACATTGCAACAGCCTGGTTAGTTTTCGTACTCTGATTGAGAAATGAGACTTGTAAGTGTTGTACAAAAAAACATATTTTTGAAATATTTACATTACTACAGGCGTTTATCTGAAATGAGTACAAACAAAAAGAAAAACAGGCCAAGCTGTGAAGAAAAATCTACAAACTAATAATAAATTGACTCAGTGTAATAATAATAATGAAAGGCCTAAGTGACCAAAAAGCAGATACTAGGAGTTAAGTAAGGCAGGGAAAACAACACACAAAGGAAACGGAACCAAATTTTGTTTTCAAATAATATTAGGGCTTTGTATACTATATTGTTGGAAAAGTATTGCGATATATTTTCATTGTGTCCTTTTTTCTCACCCCGAATTTTAGCACATATTTACGAATGCTTACCATCTGAAGTTTGAAAAAAAAAAGTGTTTTCTGTGGAGAATGTGCTTATTTTTGGAGAGAAAAAACAACAAATGTGCAGGCTTTCCAATTTTTTTCATGTTATTATCAAAGTTATAATGGTAGTTGAAATGAGTTTAGTTTTGTTTCGAACATGAACACACTTATGATACATCACATATTTTCATATAATTTCTCCTTACATGTCCAAAAAGGAGTAGGGTGACGCAAAGCTTATTTAACCTTACCCCGTTCCCACTTCAGAGCACTTACAAATACATACGTTCATTTATCGTCTTCTTTGTGTACAAACCTAACAAAATGACATCAGTGAATGGTTATTATGGCAGTTCTTGCAATAGTTAATTAAGTCAGTCATGATAAACATACTGAGAAGGCGAATATCTTGTTTTCAATAATGATGAAGATATTTCTCAAGATTCTTCTTCCTTGTAAATGTAAGCACTTTTAATTTGAACAGCCTCCTAAACTGGATCATAATAGTATATTGTTTAACTTCTTTGCTGAATCCATTCCATAACTTAATTCCGAATACTGATATGCTAAAGGTCTTAAGTGTTGTATGTGCATACAAATAATTTAAGTTAGTTGTGCCCTGCGATGAGGTGGCGACTTGTCCAGGGTGTACCCTGCCTTCCGCCCGATTGTAGCTGAGATAGGCGCCAGCGCCCCCCGTGACCCCGAAAGGGAATAAGCGGTAGGAAATGGATGGATGGATGTTTCTCTCAGGTTATATTTTCTTCTGTTGTATATTCTTGGGTAGAAGATTGTCGTTAGCTTTCTACATAATTTTAGCTGTTTGCAAATTTACCAAATCAGTGAATTTCAAATATATTTGATTTAATAAATGAAGGGTTTGTAAGTTCTCTACATCCAACATTATGTATTAATGTAATTTATCTTTTTTGTAACACTGTTAGAGAATGAAGTGTCCTTTTGTAGTTGTTTCCCCATATTTCTGCACTTTAGTCAGATTTGGTAAAAAAATATGAAGTGACATTTTCCTTTATTCATTATTGAAATATTTCTTGCCACTTTATATTGCATATTTTTCATATGAGATTTTCAGTTAATTTTCTCATCTATTATTACGCTTTCTTTGACTATTTAAATATCTACTCTGTCTATGTGTATTTGTGTCCTACTTTCTCTTACACTGTTATGTCAATTGTGCTGCTTTTTAAGGGTCTGGGTTTCAGCATAGTCGGCGGTAGGGACAGCATGTATGGACCAATGGGGATTTATGTAAAGACCATCTTCCCTGGTGGGGCAGCGGCAGCTGATGCACGGCTACAAGAGGGTGAGGGACAAAATAAGCTTACATCATCACCAGATAATCAATCGGGTTGTATTAGTATACACCAGGGGTGTCAAACTCAAATACAGAGTGGGCCAAAATTTTAAACTGAACAAAGCCACGGGCCAAGGTTGAACAAATCAACCTTTTAATAGGGACTCAAACAAGTTTTGCATTGAATATTGAACAAGCAAGGCTTATATGACTTTATAGCGACACGTAAAATCGAATTTCAAATAATAATAATAATAATAATTAAAAAATATCATATGAAATGGAAATATAAATTGAATGCCTCTTTTTTGCAGCCTCCTGAGCTAAATATCAAAATAAACTTTTTCCACACGCTAATAATAAATTTGAAAATAAAATAACAATAATGAATGAATCAAACATTCAAGGCTCGATGTAGCAAGAGAAAGTGCATGAATAAAATGTTAATTATTGCTCAGTTTGCTACACTGATTTGCTTTAACACTGAATATGGAACAAGCAACGCTTATAACTTCGTAGTGCAAAATCAACTTTCACAAAACAAACGAAAAAAAAATCAATGGTATATTAAATAACATTTAAATAAAAAAATGATGCCTCTTTTCTATTTGCAGCCTTCTGAGGTAAATATCAACATTAACTTTTTCCACAAGCTGATAATATTCAAAATAAAATAACAATGAGGTGGGTGGGGTTCAGGTGGGGGGTTTGGGGGTAGCGTCCCGGAAGAGTTAGTGCTGCAATGGGTTCTGGGTATTTGTCCTGTTGTGTTTAGGTTGTGTTACGGTGCAGATGTTCTCCCGAAATGTGTTAGTCATTCTTGTTTTGTGTGGGTTCGCAATGTGGCGCATATCTGTAACAGTGTTAAAGTTGTTTATACGGCCACCCTCAGTGTGACCTGTATGGCTGTTGACCAAGTATGCGTGGCATTCACTTGTGTGTGTGAAAAGCTGCTTATATTTGTATGGAGGAAAAGCGAATGTGACGACAGGTTGTAGGGGACACTGAAGCCTGTGGCTTTAAGGCACGCCCCCAGTATTGTTGTCCGAGTGGAAATAGGGATACATTCGGGAAAATGGTTGCCAGGAGATTTTTGGGAGGGGCACTGTACTTCGCGAGTCTCCTGGGAAAATCGGGAGGTTTGGCAAGTATGAGTATTAGTGGTGAATGCGGCGTTACAGCGCCACTGTATAATACTGGAGGCCAGCTCTAATCTTAATTTGATATTGCCTGAAGGGCCAAATGAAATTAATTTGATATTGCCTGTAGGGCCAAATGAAATTACACGGCGGGCCATAGTTTGGCCCGCGGGCCAGAGTTTGACACCCATAGTATACACTGTTATGATGATACAAATGCATGCAATGTATGAAGAATGACAATATTAGAAAACCTTTAAGCATGCTATTTCAACGTGTGGACTCCCTATCCATCCCCACATATATTTTTTTCATATTGTATGTGCTGTAGGAGATGAGATACTGGAGCTCAATGGGGAGTCACTGCATGATTTGAGTCACAATGAAGCGCTCCACAAGTTCAAAGTAAGGCTACATACAGTTTGATATTTTTCCTTTATTAATCATTGCGGTTTACTGACAGTTGAAATAACTAACAGTAAACCTCCATCCACCCAACCATACATCCATAATGACACTAGTACTGATGTGATTGAGACGAGTTGACAAAGACACTGTGTCATTTTGCAGCAAATCAAAAAGGGTCTATTGAGTCTGGTGGTGAGGACGAGCCTGCGGGATGGGGCTTTGTGTGGCCAGGCCCAGGTAACTCAGCTGTGCAGATCACGCTCACTCAGCTCCACCACAGGCATGGATGGAATCAGTGCCGACATGAGGGACTACAACTACTTGACTAAAACTTGCGACAACTCTAGAAGGAGTGTTGCTGGGGAGCCTGCTAAACCCAAAGACCGCATCATGATGGACATCATCCTCCACAAAGGTCAGCCTCGTTTTAATGTTTGATCACAATGAGATGTCATTAACAGTTGTATATTGGATAGTTTTAGGATGGGTGGGTTCAGATGGAGTATGCGGTGCTAAATTTTGATGACAATGTGCAGGTATTTACTGGGCTTGGCAAAAATATACAAAGTTCTTGCTGATAATCGTGTTGTCCATTACTTAGTGTTGCACAGTTATAGTTTGACAGTTATTTGGTCTTGCCTTTGGTGTTTTAGAGGTTTGATTGAGGAGTGTTTATGTGACAGGTGTAATTCTAAACACAAAATTAGTTGAGATCAGGAGACATCAGGAATCATTGTTGTGTTTCATGAACACATAACCACCCTGTGGGGTCACGGTGCTTGTTATTCGGTAGGAGATCAAGGACTTATTTCTTCAAGTCCGCCCTTTATTATTGAGTAGGGGTGTAACGGTACGTGTATTTGAATTGAACCCTTTCAGTACGGGGGTTTCGGTTCGGTACGGGGGTGTACCGAACAAGTTTCTAAGCTAAAGTCTTAACAAGCTGCTTTGCTTCTTCTGCCTCTGTCTCAGCACCCAGCATTGTCCCACCCACACAACCATCTGATTAATTACATAAATAGCGGTAACAGCCAATCAGCAATGCGTATTCAGAGCGCATGTAGTACAGTAAATGCTTCAGCGTTGAGCAGATAGGTGTTTAGCAGGTGAGCATAAGGCAGCATACTCTCCCCTAATGATAATAAACACCTCCCAGTCAACTACAACTAACATCACTATGAGCCCGTTGACCTTCTAGAAACTTAACCTGCAGCTCAGCTCGCTCGCAGTTCTGGCTTGAGGTGAAGGCTAATAAGCTTTTAGCGTAACGTTAGCTCATTTTGCGGTGTGTGTGTGTGTGTGTGTGTGTGTGTGTGTTTTAAGGACAGAAAGGCTTTGAATGGTACGGTCCTTGCTATCACATGTTGATAAAAATATAACATTTACATAATAAAAATCAACTGCAGGCTTCCCCCAATGCTGTAATAAATTAAGCATGATGAGTTGACTTGAAACTGTTTAATTTTGCACTTTTTATATGTAGAAGAACATTTTTATCATTTACATTTTTTAATCTGAGCAACAATTTGAGGCAGTTTAATGTTGATTAACGTAGGCAGAGTTATTATAGTGTTCCCAAAGTTAAAAGGATAAAGCCATTATTTACAAATTTGGTAAATAAATAACAAAAAAATATATATTTTGTTGTTTTCTTACTGTACCGAAAATGAACCGAATCGTGACCTCTATACTGAGGTACATACCGAACCGAAATCTTTGTGTACCGTTACACCCCTATTATTGAGTCACATCAGGTTGTTGCGATTGTTTAGAATCACATTACATTGGACCCATAATAAATTCTGGTATCTGAAGTTACAGGTCAAATTATTCGCAGCACGTTATACCTTGTTGTTAGAGAAGAGGAACTGCACTTTTTTTTGCAATTTTGCCGATCGTTGACAATCATGAAATCATGGATTTTTTTGATGCATTCGAATTATTAAATAAACATAAATAAAATTCGGCTTACAGTGGAGCCAATGGGAGCGCCACTATTCCACGCTTAAAATCTGGTAAAAAAAACACATTCAAAAAGCGCCAGTACCTCCATCTATATGTCGTGATTGGAATATTAACCAAGTATTACCTATATTGTTATCGTAAGTGCTAACGCAGACAAACTAATTATTGCGGCGCCGTGATCACTTCCTGTATCCTTATGTGTATATCATCAAGTGGTCTGCTGCTTCCTCGCTTCCTTGCTCCCTGTGAGTTTATTCTGGATCATAAATCATGCATCTCAACTGAAAAGTAGATGACTGACAATATTATCCGACAAGTTAGGACACTTTGACAGCTGTTTCAGAACTGGAACTGGCAAGGACGACACAAAAATCGTTATTACTACATTACATATATACTTAAAGCATTTATATAAAACCCTAATGGATGTATTTGGATGTGTTTTTAGGAGCTTTATAGGCTGAATTGAACGACTCCCATAGGCTGTATTGTAAGCAGACTTTTGATCAAAATTATTTAATGTTTGGAATGTGTTAAAAAAAAAAAAAATTGTCGTCATGTCTGTCATAAATTAATGATTGTGAACGATAAGCAAAATTCCAAAAAAGTACAGTTCCCATTTAGAGAAAGGTGTAAGCAGTATGGAAAAATGCATCTGTTTTGAACTGCTCCTTCCTAGAGGCCGGTGTTGGTCTGGGTATTGGACTGTGCTGCGTTCCGTCCACTGATGCGTGTCTTGGAATTTTCATCCACACCCTCTCTCCTGGATCTGTGGCACACATTGATGGCAGACTCCGGTAAGGTCTTATTAACGGTGTGTGGATGTAGATATGACCATGTTGTACTAAACTAAGCAGTTAGAAAATCTTATCTTGCCATTGAAAAATAATCAGCAAACTCAATTTGAATACATTAATACCAAGTTACACAAAATTTTGTTTTACTAATTATATGGGAAAATTCCCTTTACATTCTGTCAGACAGTAATTGATAAACGGGTTATACTTGTATAGTGCTTTTTTACCTTCAAGGTTCTCAAAGCGCTTTGACACTATTTTCACATTCACCCATTCACAAATTCACATTCACACACTGATGGTGGGAGGTGCCATGCAACTACCCTGACCAAGACCCATTTGGAGCAAAGGTGAAGTGTCTTGCTCAAAGACACAATGGAAGTGACAAGGTTGGTAGAAGGTGGGGATCAAACCAGGAACCCTCAGGTAGCAGGAACGGTCACTCTCCCAACCGGGTTGGGTATGGGTTTCACATTTTAACCCATACAGTACCAATTCCCATTGCCAGGGAATCGATACCCGTACTCAATGGTTCCTATTTTTAGAACTTTGGTGAGTGTCCATAGGGTAATAAATGTTAATTTGTTTAATGGTAAAGTTGTTTTCTTTAAGCTAACATTTAACATTGAGCTGATAACAATAAATGTGTTGTCCAATTGATCTTGTTTTCTTACGCTTATAAGTCTCCTTTGCAAGCAGTGTACAGTAGACTGTGCATGCAGTTGCAATTTTAGCACGTTAGATGGCAGTATTATATAGGCTACGTTGTGTTCCCGCAGTCCGAAGTAGTCTTTGCAATTAAGTTGAATGTACCAGTCGTATCATACTGCAAGTACTGTACGTATTATACACCAGTTGTTTGATTGTAACATGCATCTTTGTTGTGGTTCTAATTACCAAATTTAGAAGTGCTGAAATCGCCATGCAAAATTTCTAATGCTAATTGGTACCATGTATATGGTGTATCCAATATAGATTAGCACTGAGCTAGCACATTTTTAAAAGTGTAGTCTTTCTATCTGGCACGCTTGCTTTGTTATCAGGGAAAATTGCGACATTACCAAGAGACAGTTTGGCTGCCTAGTCTGCAACCAGACGTGACGTCACAGGTAACAAAGGCACTGAAGTAGGGTACTGTTTGATTTTCTGTGAATCGGTTCCGAGTTGTACCGACGAAATACGGTTTAGTATAAACGTACCAAATTCAATACCGATCCCTTATGGTTAAAACTGCAAATTTTTTATAAAGTGTAGTAACATCCCATGTATAATTCTGTGATTTTGTCAATACTGGAGATCATGTGGTATCATTTTGATTACACTATAATAATAAGATTGATATTTGAATAATACCATGCACACAACACAACTATACTGTATTTGTTGACTGGGAATTTTCTTTTTATGCTTTAGCTTAACAAATTTTAATTCTTCATTTGGGTGGGCCTTTTACTTCCAGGTGTGGGGATGAGATCATGGAGCTCAATGACACTGCGGTTTACAACATGGCACTAAATGATGTCTACACGGTCCTGAGTCAATGCAGTCCAGGTCCAGTCCATGTTATTATCAGTCGACACCCAGATCCCAAAGTATGTATCATCTTCACTGAAGTTGTGTCAGTCATCACTAATACTACACGAACAGTTGTGCTCAGAAGGTTACGTACAGTATACTCATCTTGAACGGAATAGTCAAAATTTGGGCACTGATTGATTTATTTACACCGTCCTTTTTGGAGTATGAAATAATTATACTATGTATATCTTTATAATATGAACAGCAGACTGACATAAACAGGTATTTTGTCAAATAAATATAAAGGGGGACTGAAAAATTTAATAAAATATATTTGATACTGTTACAATGGTATCAATACTATTGATATTTTGACCAGTCCAACCACCCCTTAAATTGTTTGGTTTCTTGGCACTGACCTGACTTTTAAATGTAGTCCACAAATGATCTCGAGCATTGAGGTCAAGGATTTGGGAAGGCCACCTGTCAATTTAAGGCCATAATTCTCATTTTGTTTCTGTCATGACTCCTTGGGAAACATACAGAATATACAGCTATGTCCAAGTCCCTCCTAAAGTGAATTATAATTGAGAACTATAATAGTTCTCAATAATATTTATTTATTTATCTGTGTGAATTAAATTTTTCATTAATTGTCCTTTTTTCTTTTAATTCCTATCACAATCCTCTCCATTTATTTGCCAATGTTGACCTACACTTATAAACAGAGTTTGACCCTTCACAGTCAAACGATGCAGCAGTTGTATCGGTCACATGTTTTTTTTCTTAAAGTGACACAACCATTGAGGCATCGAGGGACACAGTATCACTCTTGGGCCTGATCTACTAAGATCCAAATATCACCCACTTAACAACATGTGCAAAACATAAAATTGTGTCTACCATTCCTGGGCGTGTTTCATGTGATCTATTTAAATTTTAGAGATTAATAATAGCAGATGACAATAAAATAAACCTTTATTAGTGTGACGACTCAGCAGGAAACTCGCAGATCAGGGATTTTTGCATTCTCTTACTAGGCCAGGTGTGCAATTGATTGATTGATTGATTGATTGAAACTTGTATTAGTAGATTGCACAGTACAGTACATATTCCGTACAACTGACCACTAAATGGTAACACCCGAATAAGTTTTTCAACTTGTTTAAGTCCACGTTAATCAATTCATGCAGACCAGACCGCCTTGCATGTAATGTAAGGGGATTTCACCATAGAGACATTCAATATTTATGTTATCATGCTTATCCTGTGATGTTTTGCTATGTTTTTAAACAAGCAACCAACATGTTCCATGTCTTTTTGTCATGCCTGTTAGTTATGTTTTGGTCATGCTATGTTTAGGTTTTGGACATTCAGTCACATTTTTCACTGCCTGGTTTTGTTTGTTTCCATGCCAACGCATTAGTTCACACTCGCACGCACCCTACCCATGCTGTTACAACCTTCACGCCCTCGTTCACAGCTCCATGCCGTGTAAATTTGTGTATTTATGCCACAGTGCTAGTTTTGTTTTGTTTGTATACAGTCATGCCATTGTGCTGTTTTTGTTCTAAGGTTTAGTATAAATTATTATCCGCCATCGAGCGCGCTTTTTGTTTTGCCTTATTTATTGTATTTTGAGTATAAATAAAAAACATGTACCTCAATTCACGCCTAGCTCGTCCTGTAATCCCGCTGCGTCGAAGGATGACACTTTTTTTAGAAGCAGTCCTGTGGTGCATCTACAAAACCCAAAACCAGTGAAGTGGCATGTTGTGTAAATCGTAAATAAAAACAGAACACAATGATTTGCAAATCCTTTTCAACTTATATTCAATTGAATAGACTGCAAATACAAGATATTTAATGTTGAAACTGAGAAACTTTATTCTTTTTGCAGATAATGTTTAACTTAGAATTTAATGGCAGCAACACATTGAAAATAAGTTGGCACAGGGGCATTTTTACCACTGTGTTACATGGCCTTTCCTTTTAACAACACTCAGTAAATGTTTGGGAACTGAGGAGACCAATTTTTGAAGCTTTTCGGCTGGAATTCTTTCCCATTCTTGCTTGATGCACAGCTTAAGTTGTTCAACATTCCGGGGTCTCAATAGCTCGATAAGAAATGTTGTTCTTAAACTGTTGGACAATTTGCTCACGCATTTGTTCACAAAGTGGTGACCCTCGCCCCATCCTTGTTTGTGAATGACTGAGCATTTCATGGAAGCTGCTTCTATTCCCAATCATGGCACCCGCCTGTTCCCAATTAGCCTGTTCACCTGTGGGATGTTCCAAATAAGTGTTTGATGAGCATTCCTCAACTTTCTCAGTCTTTTTTGCCACTTGTGCTAGCTTTTTTTAAACATATTGCAGGCATCAAATTCCAAATGAGCTAATATTTGCAAAAAATAACAAAGTTTACCAGTTCGAACAATAAGTATCTTGTCTTTGCAGTCCATCCAATTGAATATAGGTTGAAAAGAATTTGCAAATCATTGTATTCTCTTTTTATTCACGATTTACATAACGTGCCAACTTCACTGGATTTGGGTTTTGTACAATACTTAAAAAACCTTAGAAAACCACCTTTTTTCCTTTTTTTTTTTTTTACGCCAAAGGTGTGCTCATGGGAAAGACAATGCAATATTTTTTTTTTTACATAAGAGATGTGTTAATAATATATTGTATATATAAAAATGAACATTGTTAAAAAAAAAAACACCAGCATACAAAAAAACGCGTCAGTTTGTTTTAATAAGCCCCTTATGTCAGCCAGAAGCTATGAAATAAAAAAAAAACAAAAAAAAAAAAACAAAACATATATATATATATATATATATATATATATATATATATATATATATATATATATATATATACAGTATTTATATATGTATAAAGATAGATAGATAGATAGATAGTACTTTATTGCTTCCTTCAGGAGCGTTCCTTCAGGAAAATTTAAAATTATATACGTTTGTATATATGTATTGGTGATTATACAATATGTCTGACATTTTCATTTTTGACAGTGCATATACGTTGACAAGCATATGTCAGATGGAGCTGCTGAGCAATCGCCCCTTTTCTCACAGCCATGCGTGTAATTGTGTTAGTTTGTACAGTGTTTTCAGACTTGCTAAATAAAGCTGCAAAATAGCCCTCACAGTTGAATTTTAGTCATGATGAACCACATTGTGTGCGCGAAATAACAACGTTTGCATTTTCTTCTCCCAATATTGCAAGCATTCTGATGATCGGCATATATTCTGCATATTCTGCGTGTTCATGAAGACAGACACGCTAAAGAGATTGCAACCCTTTTTCTGCTCACTGAAGTGACGCAATCCTTGGTGTTCACGTTTAGTCAATCAGCTTTGCGTGTGCTATCAGGTTTACTTGTCTTTTAGAACATACAAACCTTTGGTAGATCAGGTCCCTAGTGTTTCGTATTACATTGATGTTTTAGTATCGTTTGACCCCTCACTCGCCCATCACTAGTATCCATCCATCCAATGTGTGCCGTCAAACTAATACATTTATGCTGCCAATATTATTCACTCGTGCGAAATGATTAGGCTTTGTCAAGCTCCGGCTTCCTCCAACCTCCAAAGACATGCACCTGGGGATAGGTTGATTGGCAACACTAAATTGGCCCTAGTGTGTGAATGTGAGTGTGAATGTTGTCTGTCTGTGTTGGCCCCGTGATGAGATGGCGAATAGTCCAGAGTGTACCTCGACTTCCGCCCGATTGTAGCTGAGATAGGCTCCAGCACCCCCGTGACCCCGAAGGGAATAAGCAGTAGAACTGGATGGATGGAAGTTATAATACAGTTTATAATCATCAGCACCACTTATTTGTAGATTTATACATTAGATTAATTAAGATGTATGTATTTAGGAAAAATAATGGTTCAATAAAATTATGAATGTCGGAAAAATCAATAAAACCTTCGAGCCCAAATTTAATGTATGTAGTAAACTTCTGACTGCAACTGTACATTAGCTCAAAAAATTCTGCACACGCATTGTTGTCTTAAAGTCCTGCCCTCCCCACATGCTTTATTTTAAAGGTATCAGAACATCAGCTGAACGATGCTATAGCTCAAGCGGTGGAAAACAGCAAACTGAAAAAGAACAAGAGCCAATGGAGTATCGATGGTAAATAATCACAGCTTTCATTTTTTAAAAGTTTTTTTCAAAGTTAGAAGGGTGCAATTTATGAGTAAACATCACCAACCATTACAGGTCTGCGAAGGCTGGAGTCATGTTCTCACAGCCAGCCAAGATGTGAGCGTTGTTTGGAAAGAAGCTTTGGTCAGATCACTGTCCGTCGGGCTCAAAAGTTCATGACACGCTCCTACAGTGATAACACCAACAGCAACTTTCACAACCGCTGTCTCACCACCCGCAACCCCCATAACACACATCATAACCCACCAGCTCGCATCCATACCCTGGACACACCCAACGTAAGTAACGCCACCAAAGAATGATGGAAAGGGTGGTGATATTAGAGAGACAAAAAAAAAACAGAACCCAATAAAAGGTGAATACTCTGTATTTATATAGCGGTTTACTATTCCTGAAATGAGCGCTTGACATTATATATCACATTCACCCATTCACACTCACATTCACACACTGATGGCAGAAGCTGCCATGCAAGGCACTAACCACGACCTATCAGGGTCACAACGGCCGTGACGAGGATGGCGGAAGCTGAAATCTGGAACCCTCAAGTTGCTGGGACGGCCGCTCTCCCAATCCTAAAAGGTCCTGCCAATTTCAAGAAATTTCCCCAAAATTTCGACTTATCTGGGTCGCTTTGCACAAAATTTGATTTTCTTTCCAAAGTATGTTCCAAATGGGCTCTGCGGCATTGTATTAAAATTTGCATACGTCACGAAAAATCGTCAATTATTCAAACACATTCCTCTTTGGGATATTCAAATAAAGATTCTGCTAACCAAGTCAGAAATTTTGATTTTTGATGGAGCATGGCAATACTGAAACTGTCTCCAAAATTTGCTTGCACCACGTTTTATGATTTGTTGGAAAAACAGGCCTTAAGACAAAATATATTTTTCTTGGTCGGAGAAGGCTATTGTTCGTTCCATGCATAAAGTCCTCTTGTATACCCTGAATATACAAACTTTTGTATATGTAAAATTAACAGATTCAAAGATTTGTGTGTTCTGTTTCTTGGGTCACCCTTTATGAATGTTTATGAACTATTAATGTGTATAAAATACCCCTACACCCCCATTGGCAAGACCCAAAGAGCTGTCAAAGGACTTTACGGACCAGAATGTGGACCTGCACAAGACTGAAATAAACACAAGAGCATCAGCAAGAAGTTTGGTGAGAAAGAAGCACTATGGTGCAATAAATGATAACTGTAAAAAAACAAAAAGGTAAGATGTCCATCGCCCAAGCTCCTTAGCTCAATAAAATAATTTACCTAGATAATTAAGAGAAAGGTGATGAAGCAGCCCATAATTCATAGAAAGGATCTGATTAATAATGTCAAGAGATTTGGGAACACAGTCCGCAAGAAAAACATTAATTGCACGATAACCACAAGGACAGTATAATGCGCTTACATGACAGCAAAATTAAAAAACATCTGCCATAAAAAGTACTGCTCATATCTGGGTAATGGGGTAAACTTATCAACAGGGCATCATTTACCTCAATGTATGCACAGAGTCAGAGGAAACTACTTCACTTATTCCAATTTAGTTTGTGTGGATCAAGAATGTCAAGCGTACTTCCCGCGGGCCTGATATGGCCCACGAACAGGTTTAATCCAGCCCGCAAAGTGAGTTTGCTAAGTATAAAAATTAACTGCAATTTTTTCAATGAAATAAACTGATGTTCTAAATGTGTCTACTGGATGTGGCAATAGCAATTCAATTGTAACCCACGTCACACATGACAGTGTCTTTAAATGCCCTCTGAATTGGCTGAAAATGATCCACTCAACAGATAAAATAACGAAATGGCAAGATGTAACATGACCATATTCTTTGAATTAATTCAAATTCCATACATCGCTCGCAATTTGTTTACGGCACAATGCACACCCTGAATTCCATTGTAAAAATGTGTGTTTTTACATTAGTTGTTTGTTTTAAGTCTATTTTATCATTGTATTATTTGTGGTGTACACAGCAGTCAAACTTGAAGTACAATATCATGTTTAACCTGTATTTATTGCAGGCTTATTTGCAGTCAGACCCAGATTGGACTGCAGGGAATACCCACATTTAAGAGTTGTTCCACTCGTAGTGAGTGTACAGTTAGTAAAAGACTTAAGTCCAGGGCAAGAATGCTCCGTGGGTTTTTTCGTTCAAAATGAACTTCACTTTTTTTGGAATGTTGCCTAAGCTAAATTTTTATGGACCTTGTTTTATATACTATTAAGCTGCCAGGGACTGCAGATAGAAATGAGCCTTTGGCTACAATCTTCCACATTTAAATTTTACATGTTCATTAATGTGCATTTTCCCATGTAACAAAGATATAACAAAAATAACAAACGGTGACTGCCTATTAGGATTTTTATTATACATCTGTGAACAAGCTAATTGGTGTGTGTAGTGGGACAGGCGGAATTTAAGCCGGAAAAATGTGGTTATTTATAAATTATATAATGTTTCTGTGTGGCCCAGTAGCAAATGTGTCACAGACTCGTACCGGTCCGCAGACTGGTGGTTGGGGACCACTGTTCTAGTGGTGAGTACCACTGTTCGAGTGGTGAGTGCGCATGTGTGTTGATAAGTTTGACTGAAGTGTGTGACTTCCTGTCCTCGACAGTCCATCATTACAGAGACACGGTCTGACAACAGACGGTCCGTGCCGGTGTATCCCGATGAGGACTACAGTGTTCCCTTTAACTGTCCTGTTGTCAGCCTGTCGAGTCAGCAGACCCTGGATGAAGCCTTCAAGGACAATATGGTAACTCATTTAACCTTGATGGAATGTTTAAATCCTTATTATTTATTATTTTATTATATTATTATCCAGTGTACAGTAGGTACAGTAGTTTTCCTTGGTTTACAGCTTTTATTCAATGGTTCCTCCCAAAGCAGTCTAAATAATTCAAAATAATCGACAAATTCAAAATAAAGAGGTGGATTCGATCTGTGACTGCCCCTCTATGCGTGATACAGAGAACAGATAATAACTTGTGAGCATGATCGTGTAGTGAGAAAAATAACATGCTGTCTTGTCAAAAACATAAGACAATAATATCTTCTCCTGATGTATGTTCATCTTCACTCTCAATTTATACTTAAAGGTTCTGACAGTGTGTTATTGTGTGTGTGCAGTCGATCCCCAGGCTGTGTGCTGCTCCACGTCGCTACCTCTGCACTCAAGATGTGACGGGTGAAGAATGTTACAATGGAGACTCCAGTGGTTCCAGTCCGTCCCCATGTGAAGATGATGGATTGAACACCTCATTAACTACAAACTGCCAGGTACTGCATATGTCTTTTACATTAGACTAAAAACCAGAGATTTCCGTTTTTTAACTGATCGGAGATCGACTGATGAGCTGACAAGCCCAGCGCTTGCTGCATGGGTGTGCTGGTGTTTACGTGGCTAACGGTCGTACTCACATGAAGGAGTCCTTAAAAAGTGAAGTGTACTCAGGTTAGGCACGATTACATTTCTGACTTCCTTGTTACACACATGCAGGGTGTGCGGGAAATTCATGAGGGGCCAGGATGTCTTGCCATAGCTTCTATTATTAATCCTTTGCCTGGCTGAAAATAATCTACATGTCTTACATGTATCATTATCACTGCAGGACTACACACTGACAAGGATGACACAAGAAGTCATGTTAACCGCATTAAATGTAAAGTATGGATGATCCATCCAAATATTGATACTATCAATATATATATATATATATATATATATATATATATATATGTATGTATACAAAACAATACTGAAATGATTAGGTACATATATTTGTTGATCTTATCATTTAAAGATAATTGGTATTTCCTGAGTTTTAATTTTTTTCAAATCAGGAAATATGTCCTTGGATCCAAGAGGACTTTGAGGCTACAACCCAAATTATTAATGTTTGATGTACAGTATATGATAAATTATATAATGTAATCCAATATTAGTTTTTGATTTTGTAAGTTGAGTTTTGTTTAGTAATTGTGTTATTGTAATCTACTTTATTTTGCTCAACAATTGTAAGCTGCATTCAATAGCACAAATCTAATACTTAATCTGAGTTACAACTATACAATGTTTCGCTTAAACATACTTACTGCGGTCTCTGTGTATGGCATAATTTACTGTTGAATTGTTGAGAACATACAGATCTGAGTCACAAATGACATTTTAAGTTAAATTTATGTCGGTTTTAGTGTGTTGTAAGTGTTTTTAAGTGTGTGTGAAAGTTGTGTGGAGCGTGTGGCAGCCTAATAAAGACAATAATGCATTTAATTTTCACATAAATCATGAAATAAATATAATTTCTACTTTGCAGGGAACACTGTACTACTGTTGCAAATTCTGAATTGAATGAAATAAGCGTTATAAACATGTGTTATTTATAATCATAATACAAACCCCAAAACCAGTGAAATTGGCACATTGTGTAAATCGTAAATAAAAACAGAATACAGTTATTTGCTTATCCTTTTTAACCTATATTCAATTGAATAGACTGCAAAGACAAGATACTTCAGGTTTGAACTGGAAAATGTTATTTTTTGCAAATATTAGCTTATTTGGAATTTGATGCCTGCAACATGTTTCAAAAAAGCTAGCACAAGTGACAAAAAAGACTGAGAAAGGTGAGGAATGCTCATCAAACACTTATTTGGAACATCCCACAGGAGAACAGGCTAATTGAGAACAGGTGTATGCCATGATTGGGTATAAAAGCAGCTTCCATGAAATGCTCAGTCATTCAAAGACAAGGATGGGGCGAGGGTCACCACTTTGTGAAAAAATATGTGAGCAAATTGTCCAACAGTTGAACAACAACATTTCTCAATGAGCTATTGCAAAAAATTTAGGGATTTTACCATCTAAGGTCTGTAATATCATCAAAAGGTTCTGAGAATCTGGAGAAATCCATACACGTAACATTAAATGCCCTTGACATTGGATCCCTCAGGCGGTACTGCATCAAAAACCGACATCAGTGTGAAAAGGATATCACCACATAGGCTCAGGAACATTTCAGAAAACCATTGTCAGTAACTACAGTTTGTTGCTACATTTTTAAGTGCAAGTTAAAACTCTACTATGCGAAGTGAAAGCCATTTATCAACAACACCCAGAAACACTGCCGGGCCCGAGCTCATCTAAGATGGACCGATGTTGTTCTGTGGTCTAACGAGTCCACATTTTAAATATTTTTTGGAAACTGTGGACGTTGTGTCCTCCGGAACAAAGAAGGAAAGAACTATCTGGATTGCCATAGGCGCAAAGTTCAAAAGGCAGCATCTGTGATGGTATGGGGGTGCATTAGTGCCCAAGGTATGGGTAACTTACACATCTGTGAAGGCATCATTGATGCTAAAAGGTACATACAGGTTTTGGAGCAACATATGTTGCCATCCAAGCATCGTTATCATGGCCGCCCCTGCTTATTTCAGCAAGACAATGCCAAGCTACGTGTTACAACAGCGTGACTTCATAGTGAAAGAGTGCAGGTACTAGACTGGCCTGCCTGTAGTCCAGACCTGTCTCCCCTTGAAAATGTGTGGCGCATTGTGAAGCGTAAAATTCCACAACTTAAGCTGTACATCAAGCAAGAATGGGAAAGAATTCCACCTGAAAAGCTTCAAAAATTGGTTTCCTCAGCTTCCCAAACGTTAACTGAGTGTTGTTAAAAGGAAAGGCCATGTAACACAGTGGTAAAAATTCCCCTGTGCCAACTTGTTTGCAATGTGGTGCCACCATTAAATTCAAAGTTAATGATTGTTTGCAACAACAAAAAATTTAGTTTCTTAGTTCGAACGTTGAATATCTTGTCTTTGCAGTCTATTTAATTGAATATAAGTAATAAATTATTTGCAAATCATTGAGTTCTGCTCTTACTTATGATTTAGACAACGTGACACATTCACTGGTTTTGGGTGTTGCATATAATTTATAGTCAAAGTTTCAGATCCAGACTCAAAATTGGATTGGGTCTAAGGCAAAAAAATGCAAATCAGGACATGCCCAATGAATTTTTTGGTTTTATATGTTTGATGTTATTTTATGTTATTATTTGTATTGCCAGTAGTAGGAACGTAACGGTATCTAACATTTGGTTCAATTACTAACTGTATCAAAGTGGCTGCACCACATCCTTCGGTATTTCTTGTAAGTTGTCCTTTGTGGGAAAAGTTATGTTACCCCTTGTTGTAAACTACACTGCTACCTCGGTTGACGAGTTTATCTGGTTTTGTGACGGAATTCTTAATATTCCTAAAAGCAAATCAATGTTCTCCTTTGAAATAATTCGAATTTAAATATTGACATGCTTAGCTCCCTAAAAAACAGCACAGCTTTACAACACGTAAGTTTAAGTAACATGATTTTTAAACTACAGTGGTTGTATACAGTAATGTAAAAATAAAGTACAACATTGAAGAGTGGACTTCTACGGTTCTCTTTTGAGCTGCTTCTCCGTCAAAGAAAAATCATCAGAAGTTTGCTGACTTGTTGTAGTGGTTTCCCTTCTTTATTCATTTTCATATCTGGTACTGGAACTTGCCAGCGTTCTACCATTCCTTTTGTTTTTATGTTTATTTGCATTCCGTATGCTTTTCTCTTCTCATTTATTGCTGTTACTAAGTCTTGCAGCTCTGAATTGTTTTTCTGTGATAAAAATTCTACCATCAGCTTATCTTAGATCAGTGGTTCTTAACCTTGTTGGACGATCTGAATCCTACCAGTTTCATACGCGCATTCACCAAACCCTTCTTTTGTGAACATGTTTTTATTTTTTTTTTTCAAATTCAAGACAAAGTTATATGTTATTTTTTCCTGGTGTACAAAATGAACCGTGCATGAACTCACAACAAATTGCACACCTGCAAATCAGTGTGACTTCTGCTGTTGCCATATCCATGATACGCCGATATGGAGAAGTTTTTATTTTCACGATGAGTCCATACTTGCCAACCGTCCCGATTTTTCTGGGAGAATCCCGAATTCCAGTAACCCTCCCGAAAATCTCCCGGGGCAACCATTCTCCTTTAGCGTCCTCTACAACCTGTCGTCACGTCCTATTTTCCTCCATACAAATGGCGTGTCGACGCATTCACATCATGTATGTGGCTTTTACACACACATAAGTGAATGCAAAGCATACTTGGTCAACAACCATAAAGGTCACACTGAGGGTGGACATTTAAACAACTTTAACACTGTTACAAATACGCACCACACTGTGAACCCACACCAAACAAGAATGACTAACACATTTGGGATACACCCCCGCAACCACCAAACCCCGCCCACCTCAACCACGCCTGCCCCCACTCCACCTCAACCCCCACTCCCCCCATCTCCCTAATTCTGAGGTTTCAAAGCTGGAAAGTATGGATGAGTCGGGTGTGTCTTGACTGGCTCCGCCGAACCCCTGAGGTCGACTCACCGAACCCCTAGGGTTCGATCGAACCCAGTTTAAGAACCACTGTCTTAGATTATTAATGATAGTTCCCTCCATATTCACTCCTTTCATATCTTTTATTTCTCTGAATATTATTTCATCGTATGAATTGAAAATAATAGGTGAAAGAAAACAGCTTTGTTTTGCTCCTTTTTTAATCTAAAATTATATTGTTATTCCATGCTCAGTTCTCACTGCAGCTGTCTCTTCCTAGTATATCTTGGGTGGCGTGGGTCAGATGGTAGAGCGGCCAAGCCAGCATCTTGAGGGTACCAGGTTCGATGCCAGCTTCTGCTATCTCAGTCTCTGCCGCTGTGTCCTTGGGCAAGACACTTTACCCACCTTGCTATCTGTGCCACCCTTAGTGGTTTAAATGTATCTTAAAAATGTAGACAATGGGTTTCACAATGTAAAGTGAGTTGAGTCTACTCTCTAAAGCAGGGGTCACCAACGCGGTGCCCGTGGGCACCAGGTAGCCCGTAAGGACCAGATGAGTAGCCCACTGGCCTGTTCTAAAAATATCTCAAATAGCAGCACTTACCAATGAGCTGTCTTTATTTTTTAAATTGTATTTATTTACTAGCAAGCTGGTCTCGCTTTGCTCGACATTTTTAATTCTGAGAGACAAAACTCAAATAGAATTTGAAAATCCAAGAAAATATTTTTAAGACTTGGTCTTCACTTGTTTAAATAAATTCATTTATTTTTTTACTTTGCTTCTTATAACTTTCAGAAAGACAATTTTAGAGAAAAAAATACAACCTTAAAAATGATTTTAGGATTTTTAAACACACATATCTATTTACCTTTTAAATCCCTTCCTCATCTTTCCAGACAATTTAAATCAATGTTCAAGTAAATTTATTTTTTTTATTGTAAAGAATAATAAGTTCTAATTTAATTCTTCATTTTAGCTTCTGTTTTTTTGACGAAAAATATTTGTGAAATATTTCTTCAAACTTATTATGATTAAACTTTTAAAAAATTATCCTGGCAAATCTAGAAAATTTGTAGACTCAAATGTAAATCGTATTTTAAAATTTTTGTTTTGGTAAATCTAGATGAAATAATGATTTGTCTCCGTTAGAAATATAGCTTGGTCCAATTTGTTATATATTCAAACAAAGTGCAGATTGGATTTTAACCCATTTAAAACATGTCATCAAAATTCTAAAATGAATCTTAATCAGGAAATATTACTAATGATGTTCCATAAATTCTCTTTTTGATTTTTTCAAAAAGCTCCGAAATAGCTAGTTTTTCTCTTCTTTTTTTCTGTTGAATATTGAATTTTAAAAAGTCGAAATTGAAGATAAACTATGTGTCAAAATAAAATTTTAATTTTTTCCTGTTTTCTCCTCTTTTAAACCGTTCAATTAAGTGTTTTTTTTCATCATTTATTCTTTACAAAGAACCTTCCGTAAAAGGAAAAAAAATGTGTGACGGAATGACAGACAGAAATACCCATTTTATATATATATATATATATATATATATATATATATATATATATATATATATATATATATATATATACATATATATATATATATATATATATATATATATATATATATATATATATATTTTTTAAAGGTAAATTGAGCAAATTGGCTATTTCTGGCATTTTTTTTAAGTGTGTATCAAACTGGTATCCCTTTGCATTAATCAGTACCCAAGAAGTTGCTCTTGGTTTCAAAAAGGTTTGTGACCCCTGCTCTAGAGAGAAAAAGCTCCATATAAATATGATTAACTTCACTTTGTTATTGAGTGTCTGTATCATCTGTTCCAATGTCCGAGAAACTTTCAATCATCTTTGCATGTTTAATTCGGTCAAACACTTTGGTGTGTAAACTTAATTTTACTGAAATTCATAATCTGTTATTGTCAAACCATCTTTCTAATTTGTTCATTTATTCTGTTATTATTTGTATTAGTTTCTGTATGATCTCTCCTAACAAAACACACTTGTGTATTCTCCAAATAGTACTAACTTTAACTCCTTGTTAACTTTACAAATGTCGTTTATATAGAGAGTGAACAATTTTGGTACCAGTATTGATCCTTGGGGTACTTTGCAAGATATATTTAGCGCTGTAAACTTGTGTTCACTTATCTTCATGTTTTGCTCCCTGTTAGATAAGTTCCTTCGTACCCAGCTCAAGACCAACCCTCTGATGCAATACCTTTCTAATGTGTTGATTAAGATATTAAGATCAGTTGTGTCCAATGCTTTTTTAGAGCAGGCCTGGGCAATTATTTTGACTCGGGGGCCACATTTAGAAAAAAAAATGTGTCTGGGGGCCGATATATCTATTTTTAGGAACACAAATACAAAACCTCACAATAATGTCTGATTGAATGCTAAAAACGTTAGGACAGACCACCGTTAAAAGACGTAATGGAACTTTACATTTTTCTATTAACGATAAAACACTGAATATTGACAAAATATGAATGTCACAGCCCCTTTCGATCGACATATTCTACAATCAAGTGAAACGCAACAAAAATGCAACAAACAATAAAATATGAACGTGAAGGGTACAAAATAAACCCACCTACAATCTGATATATCTGATATTTGCTGAATTTCCCCCAGGAATCAATAAAGTACTTTCTACCGTATTTTTCGGATCATAAGTCGCTCCGGAGTATATCTCGCACCGGCTGAAAATGCATAATAAAGAAGGAAAAAAAACATATATACGTCGCACTGGAGTATAAGTCGTATTTTGGGGGGAAATTCATTTGATAAAATCCAACACCAAGAATAGACATTTGAAATGCAATTTAAAATAAATAAAGAATAATGAACAACAGGCTGAATAAGTGTACGTTATATGAAGCATAAATAACCAACTGAGAAGGTGCCTCGTATGTTAACGTAACATATTATGGTAAGAGTCATTCAAATAACTATAACATATAGAACATGTTATACGTTTACCAAACAATCCGTCCTTCTTAATCGATAAATCCAATGAAATGTTCTTCCTCGATGTCGCTTCTAAACAACTCTGTCAACTTCAAAAGTATGCGCCGCTTCCTCTTGTCGTTTTCCGCTGCATATTTCACTACGTCCAGCTTGTAATCTGCAGTACATGATTTCCCTTTCGGTGCCATTTTTGTTTAGCCCTTCTCAGTTTTTATAAGTTACCGCCAACGATGAAATGATCCATTTTAATAGCTATGGCAGTAGCATACAGCATATAGCAGTTAGCATCCCATGACCCACAATGCACTTCTGCCATGACCTTCCCCTGCCGAATTCTTATTGGTTGACATATGTGTGACGATTGCTGACATTTTCTTTGTCCCTTCCGCGAATGAGAAAAATAATATTATTTGATATTTTACGATAATCTGTTAATAATTTCACACATAAGTCGCTCTGGAGTGTATGTCACACCCCCGGCCAAACTATGAAAAGAACTGTGACTTATAGTCCGAAAAATACGGTATTCTATTATATATATCACTGAGCTTTAGAACTTTTTGTTGTGAAAATCTCCTTCCGCGTCTGTGGAAACGCTTCCCGCCCACACTGCTTGGTGCCTCGTCTGAGTTGCTGTGACGTAGATGACCATAGTAACTAATTAGATGACTATAGTAACTAATTAGATTACCATAGTAACTAATATATCATCCATAAGCGCCGATTCCAACCATCGAAATATGTTGTATAGTTGAAGACTTACGGTCATTAGTAAACATGACTGCACATAATAATGGCAGCTACAGTTTTCATCTTAAAGATCTAAAAAATGATCTGGGACTGTCCAGCGGGCCAGATTGAAAAGCTCAACAGGCCGCATAATTTGCCCAGGTCTGTGTTAGAGCCATAAACACTGCAGCTGCACACTGTTTACTATTTATTGCATTGGCAATCTGTTCCGCTATTTCCAAGATTTGTATTATTTTAATTGTAAGTGGGCCAAATTTGAGTACCTTGAAGGTAGAAAAGCGCTATACAAGTACAACCCATTTATTTATTTATTTATTTATTTAAATCAAATTGGATTACAACAGCAATGTAATGGAAATTACTGATGCTGTTTTTAATAAGCCATGTACTTGTTATGTCAGATTCGGACAGGTGTGATACTGATGTGCTCACAGGCCTTATGTTGCTCACATGTTTCATTTATCTTAGTTTTCCACATCATTTTTTTTTATCTATTGTTGTCTGTTACAAGTCATGCTTCACACTCCCTAATGTATTTGAATACTGTATTTTGATCTACATATTGGAGATAGAATAGTATCTAACAGTGCTCTCTTTCCAGTGCATACCTATCTTCAGCAACTTATGCCAAGCTGTGAGAAAGATCATGAAATTTCTCTTACGGGATGTAGGTGATCATTTAAAAAAAAAAAAAGCATGTTGCCTGCTTTCACCTTTTAATGGTTGAATCTTCCCCTTAGATTAATTCGATGCAACTCAGTTATTTTCTGTTATGCCCCCCGAGGAATAAGAAAAGATGTTGTGCCCCCCCGCCCCCCACCCCCTATCCTCCTACTATGAATAGTAACATTTGTCTATAAAACTGTACACCTTTCATAACATTGTCTTCTTATTAACATTATATACTAAAACAAAGAAAATAGAAATAAATATAGATCAACTTACAAAAATCACTTTAACATTGTGTTTTTAGTCTGCAATATAAAATATTTAAAGTGCATCAATTTGCCAGATAAGAAAAAGAAAAATCCTAAACTTAAAAATGATTTGACTAACTTGAACCATTTGTTACTTAACAAAAGGGCTGTGATTCTTTGGGTGTCTGACGATTCGATTCAATATCGATTTTTTCGATTCAACGCGATTCTCGATTCAAAAACGATATTTTTTCGGTTCAAAAGGATTCTGTATTCATTCAATAGATAGGATTTCAGCAGGATCTACCCCAGTCTGCTGACATGCAAGCAGCTTAGTAGATTTTTGTAAAACGTTTTTATAATTGTAAAGGACAATGTTTTATCAACTGATTGCAATAACGTAAATTTGTTTAAACCATTAAACGAACCAAAAATAGGACTTATTTTGTCTTTGTGAAAACATTGGACACAGTGTGTTGTCAAGCTTATGAGATGCGATGCAAGTGTAAGCAGCTGTGACACTATTGTTCTTTGTTTTATTTCTATAAATGTCTAGTGATAATGTCAATGAGAGATTTTTAATCACTGCTGTGTTGAAATTATAACTAATATTGATACTGTTGTTGATAATATTCATTTTTGTTTCACTACTTTTGGTTTGTTCTGTGGCGTGTTTGTGGCTCCTCTCAATTGCTCTGTTTATTGCAGTTCTGAGTGTTGCTGGGTCAGGTTTGGTTTTGGAATTGGATTGCATTGTCATGGTATTGCTGTGTATTGTTTTGTTGGATTGGTTAATTAAAAAAAATAAAAATAGAAAAATAAAATGTATTAGATTTTTTAAAAATGAGAATCAATTCTGAATCGCACAACGTGGGAATCGCGATTTGAATTCGAATTGATTGTTTCCAACACCCCGACTAAACAAATACAAATGTTTAAACTCAATAAAGAATAATACAATCAAATTGATCAGTAACATTAATTTTGGAGCACAATATATAAAAAACACTGACCTACAAAAAATGTTTATAAAACAATTTGTGTTCATTTTTGTAAATCAAATTGAGAAAGTCGGACACTTCTGGTTGAGTATGGTCGTTGCAAGGCGTGCTTAGCGGGGGCTCCGTGGATATGTGACCTTTTTTTATATTTTATTGGCACAGCTGTCAACTGTACCATACTTTTTACTGTCCTCTCATGTGTCTCATGTTCTTTTTGTGGATTGTGCCAGCAAATTCCGCTTTGTAGGTTATGAATTTGGAAGATAAACGACAATCCGTTATTAGAGGAGAAATGGGGCTGTAGTTGAGCCTTTCGAGATCATTCTCTCGTACTATAGCTGGTAGACTTGGTTGGTAGAGGGGCCGTGCCCAGAAACTTGAGGGTTCCATGTTCGAACCCCGCTTGTGCCATCCTAGTCACTGCCGTTGTGTATTAGGACAAGACAGTTTACCCACCTGCTCCCAGTGCCACCAACACTGCTTTACAAATGTAACTTAGATATTGGGTTTCACAATGTAAAGCGCTTTGAGTCACGAGAGAAAAGCTCTATATAAATATAATTCACATTCACACTACTATGGCAAGTTAATCGCTAACCTGGAGCTCGCTGCTAATGCCAATGCTAACGAACTGACCGAACTCGGCGCTGGCGTCAACATGCTGACTGCCACCGTTGATCTCCTCTCTAAAATATGTGATGATCTGGAGGGCCGCTCCAGGTGGAATAATGTCCGAGTGGTGGGCCTTCCCGAGGGCTGTGTGGGCCTCCGTCCGACTAAGTTCACTGCTCAATTATTGCAGGAGGTCCTTAAACTTGACCACGCTGAACTCTGTCCACCGGACCCTCGGTGACTGCGGTAAAGTTAGAAAGAGCAAATTCGGAGATAACAGCTCATTCGCTCAAAAACCCCAAAAAACATTTTCAGCAATACAATCTGCAATCCAGGCAGGAAACCTGTCCATGTGATTTTTCAACAGTTGAGGCTCAGATTAGGAACCATCTACAAAGAAAATGCATAATAAAAACAAAAAAATCTAAATTATACATTGTCAATTCTCTATAATAATTTGAGAGGTACAATGTATCATATTAGTTAACAATGCAAGACTGTGCTAGGAAGAGATGTTATTCTTAGAATTTGTATGGATTCATCAATCCATCTATTTTCTACCGCTTGTCCCTCTCGGGGCTGCGAGGGGGGCTGGAGCCTATCCCAGCTGCACTCGGGCATAAGGCAGGGTAAACCCTGGACAAGTCGCCACCTCATCGCAGGGCCAACACAGATAGACAGACAACATTCACACTCACATTCACACACTACGGCCAATTTAGTGTTGCCAATCAACCTATCCCCAGGTGCATGTCTTTGGAGGTTGATTATCTGCCTCGTGCACGCTTTGTGTTTGTACCCAGAGGGAACCCACGCAGTCACGAGGAGAACATGCAAACTCCGAACAGAAAGACATAGGCTTGAGCCGAGGACCTCCGTATTGTGAGGCACACACTAAACACTGTTTCACCGCGCTGCCCCGCTATTCATTCAATAGCTTCATAATTGTACATCACAGTGTCTCACAGACTGCACCACACATAGATGGTCACCAGTTGTTTGTACGGCAAGTCTAATTTCAAAATAATAATATTTTGTGGGCTGCGATGAGGTGGCGACTTGTCCAGGGTGTACCCTGCCTTCCGCCCGATTGTAGCTGAGATAGGCGCCAGCGCCCCCCGCGACCCCGAAAGGGAATAAGCGGTAGAAAATGGATGGATGGATAGTTAATATTTTGTGGGTTTTTGAGAAATAATAAAATGTTCCATTTTTAATAGCTCTGTGAATAACCAATATATCGTCTCAAAAATCACAAGACTTCAAGATGGAGTTTAATTGAACGTATTACAAGTCTTATTTTGGGGAAAAGTTAATAAATGGATTTTTGAGAAATAATAACAGATATAAACATTTCAATAGCTTTAGGACCATACAGTATATTTTCTCAAAAATCACATGACATGTAGATGGTATCTAGTTGAACATATTACAAGTCTTATTGTCAGGCTTTCCCATGACAGTTTGTCTATGTTTTAGTTTTTTCCTCTGCATTTGTCTGTTTCCTCTGTGTTTAGTATCTCCAGTCTTTAGTTCCTGTCTAGTGCTCTCATTTTGTCAGCTTCTTGTCTTGTTCCCTGAGTGCTGTGTTCCTCCTCAGCTGTGGCTGATTGGCACCTGGCCACAACCGTTGCCAATCAGCCTGCTCCTATTTGTACCTGCTTTGTCTCGTGTCAGTTGCTGGATTAGTGTCTTGTCAATGTCACGTCTAGTCGCTCTTGTGATGTGTTATCGCTCCTGTCGTGTCGTACCTTGTCTTTGCAGCGTAGCGGTAAGCTATATTCAGTTGATGTTTGTAGCTTACTGGTTTTTTGTTCCCTGCTTCCGTTTTATTTTCATTATACAAGTATGACTTCTGTTTGCCTGTTCGCTACCCGCTAGCTTCCACGCTAAGCTCCTATTCGTTATTTTCTAGCTCCCAGGCTAGCTCCTTTGGTTTGATTATCTGCCTCGTGCATGCTTTGTGTTTGTACCCTTTTGGTTTTGTTTGTGTCTTAGTATTTAATTAAATCATGTTTTCCCATTCAATGCCTGCCTCCATCTCTGCATCTTGGGGTTCATCACCTAATAACCCTGACACTTATTTTGGGTAGAACACATTTATTTTACAATTTTATGAGACATATTTTCAATTTGAAACATTTCAATAGGTTAAAGACGACAAAAAAGTATCTCAAAAATCCCATAACTTCTAGATAGTGTTTAGTAGAACATACTACATGTCTTATTTTTGGGAAACATTATTTAAAAGATGTTTGAGAAATATAAAATGTTTTAATTTGCTTCAAGACTTTACTACAAATTAGCTCAAAAAAGATGTCACTTACAGGAGGTGCCTTGTTCTTTCTGATACAAGTCCTATTTGGGGGGAAAGTTATTTTACTGATTTTTGAGAAATATTTAAAATATTCAATTTTCAATAGTTTAAAGACTGTACAACATACATTCTCAAAAATCACATGACTTATAGATAGTGCCAAGTTCTTTCTACTGCAAGTCATATTTTGGGGATTGGTTTATTTTTTGGCTTCACGGTGGCAGAGGGGTTAGTGCGTCTGCCTCACAATACGAAGGTCCTGAGTAGTCCTGCGTTCAATCCCGGGCTCGGGATCTTTCTGTTTGGAGTTTGCATGTCCTCCCCGTAAATGTGTGGGTTCCCTCCGGGTACTCCGGCTTCCTCCCACCCCCAAAGACATGCACCTGGGGATAGGTTGATTGGCAACACAAAATTGGCCCTTGTGTGTGAATGTGAATGTTGTCTGTCTATCCGTGTTGGCCCTGCGATGAGGTGGTGACTTGTTCAGGGTGTAACCCGCCTTCTGCCCAATTGTAGCTGAGGTAGGCACGAGCGTGACACCGTGACCTCAAAGGGAATAAGCGGTAGAAAATGGATGGATGGATGGAGGTTATTTTACAGATTTTTGAGGAATATTTTACAATATGCAGTTTTCAAAAGCTTCAAAACTGTAAAATATTTACTCTCCAAAATCACATGATTTATAGAGAATGGCCAGTTCTTTCTACAAGTCCTATTGGAGAAGAAATTATTTCAATGATTTTTGAGGAATATCTAAAAATATACATTTTCAAAAGCTTAAACACTGTACAATATATATTTTCTTAAATATCACAGTAATTATAGATAACGTCTAGCTCTTTGGGTTAAAAGTTATTTTTTATCATTTTTGAAAAATATCTAAAATTTAACATTTTTAAATATTTTAAAAAGTATACAATATATATTCTCAAACATCACAAGAAGTATCGATAGTGCCTCATTCTTTCTAGTACAAGTCTTATTTTGTAGGAAAGTTATTTTACTGATTTTTGAGAAATATTTAAAACAAATATATTTTCAAAAGCTCCAGGACTATAGAACATATCTCAAAAATCCCATGACTTATAGATAGCATCCAGCTCATTCTAGTACCAGTCCTATTTTAAGGAAAATGTATTTTATTTATATTTGAGGAATGTTTAAGATATTCTATATCTTAAAGATTGTACACTTTATATTCTCAAAAATGACCTGACTTATAGATAGTGCCTAATTCTTTCTAAAACAAGGCTTATTTGGGGGAAAAGTTACTTTACAGATTTTTGAGAAATATTGAAAGTTTTCAATTTTCAAAAGCCTAAAGACTCTACAATTCACTTCTCAAAAATCACATGACTTAAATATAAGCACCTAGTTCTTTTTACAACAAGTCCTATTTGGGGCAGAAATGATTGAACTGATTTTTGACAAAAGCTTAATATTTTCCATTTTCAATAGCTTAAAGACTTTAGAACATGTAATCTAAAAAAAACTAAAACTAAAACAAGGACTTATAGATAGTGTCTAGTTCTTTCAAATATAAGTCTTATTTTGCTAAGAGAATATTTTAAAGATGTTTAAAGATTGTTTAAATACTTTATCATCTCAAAAATCACATGCCTATTAGATAGGGTTTAGCACATTCTATTAGATGTCTTATTTTTAGAAAAATATATTTTAATGATTTTTGAGAAATATGTAAAATTTTACATTTTCAATACAGTATATCTATTCAAAAATCACACAACTTATAAATAGATATTTCTACTACGAGTCCATTTTGGAGAGAAGGTATACTGATACTTTCTCAAAATGTTTCAATAACTTTAAGACTATAGAACATATCATCTCAAAAATCACATGACCTATAGATAGTATCTGTTTTTTCCGACTTTAAGTCTTATTGTATGGGAAAAAATGTTTCAGATTTGTGAGAAATGTTAAAAAATTGCATTGACCTCAAAAAATATTAAAATAATTTCCCCCCATAATAAAATAGAAATAACTAGACACCATCTATATATAGGTCATATGATTTTTGAGATTATAAATTGTTCAGTCCTAAAGTTATTGAAAATTAAATATTTTTAATATTCCTCAAAAATCAATAAAACAACTTTTCAGCACAATAAGACTTTTAGTAGAAAAAACTAGAGTGTGGTTTTTGAGATGATATGTGGTATAGTCTCAAATTATTGAACATTTTAAATATTCCTCAAAAATCATTAAAATAAGTTTTTTTCAAGAGAAGACTTTGGAAAAAAAATAACTAGGCTCAATCTATAAGTTATGTGATTTTTGAGAAGATATATGGTACAGTTTTTAGGTAATTGAAAATAAAAAATTTAAAATTTCCTCAAAAGTCAGTAAAATAACAGTTTTTCCCAAATAGGACTTGTAGTGGAAAGACTTAGGTGCTATCTTTAAGTCATGGGATTTTTGAAAAGATTTATTATTCAGTATTTAAGCTATTAAGAAATTGAAAATGTTTAATATTTTTAAGAAAATAATACAAAAAAACTTTTGTACTTGCAGAAAAATTACTTAGCACTATATATAAGTCATCTGCGATGAGGTGTACCCCGCCTTCCGCCCATGTGCAGCTGAGACAGGCTCCAGCAACCCCCGCAACCCCGAACGGGACAAGTGGTAGACAATGGATGGATGGATGGATATATATAAGTCATGTGTTTTTTGAGATTATATGTTGTATAGTCTTAAAGCTATTGAACATTGAAATATTTGAATAATTTTCAAAAATTAATAAAATATTTTCTTCTCAAAATAACACTTGTAGTAGAAAGAACTAGACACTATCTATATGTCATGTGATTTTTGAGATGAGATGTTTTATATCTTAAGACTATTGAAATTTTTTTTTTTTTTCCTCAAAAATCAGTTTAATAACTTTTGTCCCAAATAGTTTTTGTTGTAGAAAGAGGTAGGCACGATCTATAAGTCATGTGATTTTTTAAAAGAACTATTGTACAGTTTTTAAGGTATTGAACATTTTAAATATTCCTCAAAAATCAGTAAAATAATTGTTTTCCCGAAATAGGATTTGTAGTAGAAAGACTAGGCACTATCTATAAGTGATTTGTTTTTTGAGATTATATGTTGTTTGTAAAGTCTTAAAGCTTGTGAAAATTTAAATGTATTACGATGATTTTTGAGGGTATATGTTCTATATTTTTTAAACAAAAAACTTTTTTTCAAAATAGGACTTGTTGTAGAAAGAACCTGGTACCATCTATAAGCAATCCCTCAGAAAGCTGGCGTGCACATCACTTGTGCACGCCAGCTTTCCGAGACTCTTATTTTGTTAGCGCAGACAGCATGAAGCAGGGCTTTTATTGTGAAGATAGGAAATGTGCAGTCGGCCTTTAGAGTTTTGACGGAAGGGACGGCGCGAAAGTCTGTTGAAATAAAAAGTGTTTCTCGCCTTCCTCTCTGTCATTTTTTCATAATAATGAACTGGCAGCAGCCAGCGTCATCTCACAAGACCCTCGGGTGCCGTGAATGTCAATCAGGCAAGCTATGGAATTTGCCGCCAATGTTTTTCTTATAAAGTGTATGGAAGCTGGATGAATTAGATGCCAAAAACCAACCACTTTCATGTGGTATTGTACAGAAAGGACAACTTTTTTTCCCCTCCATTTGAAAATGTGGGCGTTATCATCATTACTGTCTGATTCCAATCAATGCAAGTCATCAGAATCAGGTAATACACCAAGTTATATTCTTGTCTTTGTGAAAGAAAGACATCTATATGTGTTACACATGCTTGTATTATCATTAAACACATTTAACTAGTTTACAAAAATGTCTCTTTCATAAATAAATAAATATAAATGATATATATAAATGAGGTAGATCCCCTCGAGTTGGTCAATTGAAAAGTAGCTCGCCTGCAGAAAAAGTGTGGGCACCCCTGAACTAGACACTAGCTATAAGTCATGTGATTTCTGAAATAGTCTTTGGATGTCGTTGTAGCTTGTGCAGCCCTTTGAGACACTCGTGATTTAGGGCTATAGAAGTAAACTTTGATTGATTTATTGATTTATAGTCTTACAGTGTCAGAGCTATTGAAAATGTTAAATATTCTTCAAAATCATTGAAATAACTTTTCTGCAAAATAAGACTTGTAGTAGAAAAAGATTACACAATCTATAATTATATAATGTCCTATAGTCTTACAGCTACTGAAAATTAACAATTTATTTTTTTTTCTAAAATTCAGTCAAATAACTTTTTGGCACAATAAGACTTGGAGTAGAAAGAACTAGTTGAATTGAGTTGAGTTGAGCTGAGTTGAGTTTGAGTTTATTTCAAACATGCAAGCATACAAGATGATACATCACCATTTCCAGTTTCTCTTTTCAACTTGTTTGAAAAGGAGTAGGAAGAAGCAGAGCTCATTTAATCCTACCCCTTTTCTTTTACATAACAGTTGCTAAAACTTTTGTTCACTTCATGTTCTCAATTTATTCACAATATACTCCATAAGTAATCTCAATAAAAATAGATAAATCAATCATAATTGGTGAAGTAAGTTACATTTCATATGGTAAGATAAGATAAATTATTTTGAGAATGAATGAAGGGATGGATGAAATCAATTCAGAATGTTTATCATGGTTCTTCTTTTTTGTACTTTGTAAACACTTTACGTCTGAAGAGTTTCTTGAAGTGGATCATATTAGTACATTGTTTGATTGCATTGCTTAATCCATTCCATAATTAGTCACTATTTATAAGTCATGTGATTTTTAAGATATGTTGTATAATCTTAAAGCTATTTAAAATTTTAAATATTTAGAAAAAAACTAAATACAACTAGACATTATCGTGTTTTTTGAGATGTGTTTTATAAACTTAGTCCTATAGCCATTGAAAATTAAAACAATTGTTCCCCAAACTAATACTTGCAGTAGAAAGAACAAGACACCATCTATAAATCATGTTATTTTCGAGAAGATATATTGTACAGTCTCAAAGATTTCGATAATTGAACATTTTAAATACATTCCAAAAATCATCAAAATAGATGTTCCGCAAAATAAGACTTGTAGTAGAAAGAACTAGACACTGTCTATAAGTCTAGTGATTTGTGTGATATGTTGCATATTCTGAAAGTTATTGAAAATCAAATATTTGAAATCATTCTCAAATATCAGTAAAAGTTATTGAAAAAAAATAATGATAATTAAGAATCTGTAAAATAATTTTGCACAAAAATACGATACGTAGTAGGAACAACTCGACACTATCTACAAGTCATGTATTTTGGAGTTGATACAGTATATTGTATGATAACAAAGCTATTGAAAATGTATTTTGAAAAATAATTTTCTAAAATCAGTAAAATATTTTTCCCCAAAATACAATCCATGTCATGCTCAACTGGACAACACCTATTAGTCATTTGTGTTTTGAGACAATGTCATGTATATTCACCAAAATTATATATAGAAAATTATTCTAAAATAATCAGCAAAATAAAAAAAAGTTGTACTAGAACTAAATGGTCGCCACCTATGTTTCATGTGTTTTTTGGACTTTATTATGTATCATTATAAAGTTATTGAATATAAACAACTTAAAATATTTGAAAAAATTATACAAATAATCATCCACCTAAAATAATGAATGTAGTATTGTATAATGAGGCTATAGAGCAGTGGTTTTCAACCTTTTTTCAGTGATGTACCCCCTATGATCATTTTTTTAATTCAAGTGCAATTCAGAGCAAAGCATTTTTGGTTGAAAAAAAATAGATAAAGAAGTAAAATACAGCACTATGTCATCAGTTTCTGATTTATTAAATTGTATAACAGTGCAAAATATTGCTCATTTGTAGTGGTCTTTCTTGAACTATTTGGAAAAAAAGATATCAAAATAACTAAAAACTTGTTGAAAAGTGATTCAATTATAAAGATTTTTACACATAGAAGTAATCATCAACTTAAAGTGCCCTCTTTGGGGATTGTAAAAGAGATCCACCCGGATTCATGAACTTAATTCTTAACATTTCTTCACAAAAAAAGAAATCTTTAACATCAATATTTATGGAACATGTTCGCAAAAAATCTAGCTGTCAACACTGAATATTGCATTGTTGTATTTCTTTTCACAGTTTATGAACTTACATTCATATTTTGTTGAAGTATTATTCAATAAATATATTTATAAAGGATTTTTGAATTGTTGCTATTTATTTAGAATATTTTAAAAAAAATCTCACGTACCCTTTGGCATACCTTCAAGTACCCCCAGGGGTACACGTACCCTCATTTGGGAACCACTGCCATAGAGTATATACTGTAATAATAAACTTAACATTTATGTTGTAAGGGGTTGCAACTTTTAGAGGTCCCTGCGCACTGCGGCACAGTGTGCTCCTCATTCCTCACGGTGACTGATTTTAAATATACACCCGATTGAAAAGTAATTAAAAGGCCTCTTGTCTGATTGTGAGAAATTGCTGCACATATTGCTGTGTTGGGGACATTCAGGAGTGCAGTTGTCTGTGGCTTTATATCAATATTTGCCTGTACTTATTTCATTGATTCATGCTTCTTTTTTATTTTTACTTTATATATAATTTTTGGGGCTTCACGGTGGCAGAGGGGTTAGAGCGTCTGCCTCACAATACGAAGGTCCTGAGTTGTCAGGGTTTAATCCCCAGCTCAGGATCTTTCTGTGTGGAGTTTGCATGTTCTCCCCGTGACTGCGTGGGTTCCATCCGGGTACTCCGGCTTCCTCCCACTTCCAAAGACATGCACCTGGGGATAGGTTGATTGGCAACACTAAATTGGCCCTAGTGTGTGAATGTGAGTGTGAATGTTGTCTGTCTATCTGTGTTGGCCCTGTGATGAGGTGGCAACTTGTCCAGGGTGTACGCCGCCTTCCGCCCGATTGTAGCTGAGATAGAAACCAGCACCCCCCGCGACCCCAAAGGGAATAAGCGGTAGAAAATGGATGGCTGGATGGATGGATATAATTTTTGTGGGTTACTTGTTTTAGGAGGGGGACTTTTGACAGCTGATTAATTGTATTCCTGGACTGGCTATGTCAAAAATGTAAAAACAAATGAGAAGTCATGATGAATGGCTAAAATGAGCACATTTGGTAGTGCATAGCTTTTCAAAGCGAGGTTATTGCATGATTCTGATAAAGCATGTTCCCTGGGGTCACACGCACCAATGCATCGATCCGCGCCCCTCTACCCCTACCCCCGCCACCACTGTTTGAGGAGAACTGGATGAATCCAAGTTGAAAACATATTTCTAATATGAATGGTTAATTGAGCTTCATGAATGAGCTTATTTAATTAAACAACAACTTAATGACTCAACTCCTGTTCCACACTGCAGCTCAAATGTTGTTCTGGATGATAAAGCCTCTGTTATGACTTGACTTAATAGCTCTCATTTAATGGAATACTGATTTAATGATCCTCTTATGGTTCTCAGTATTGATATTTCCATCATACCTGGAAGTAAAAGTATGCAAACTTGTTTATGTTAGTGTTTAGCACAGAATGAGATGAACACGTTCGTACATGACATGGTTATGTTATAGTATGGTTATGTTCTGCTGTACATATACTGAATAGCCTCCATAGCCACTGTGTGTTCATTAGTTCAATGATTATTCACTCCTTTATTTATGTTATATGACGTCCTTTTGATTGTGTGAACGTTGAAGAGCATTAAAGGGGCTGTTTGCAACTTGCTCAAAGTAAAATTGTTCCATCCAAAAAATACAATAAAAACATTAATCTATCAATCAATCAATTTTTATTTATATAGCCCTAAATCACAAATGTCTCAAAGGACTGTACAAACCATTACAACTACGACATCCTCGGAAGAACCCACATAAGGTCAAGAAAAACTCACACCCAGTAGGCAAGGAGAATTCACACCCAGTGGGACGCCAGTGACAATGATGACTATGAAAAACCTTGGAGAGGACCTCAAACGTGACCTCAAACCATAACCAAGCATGCATTACTATAGCTCTTGTCTCAAAGTAGGTGTACTGTCATGAGCTGTCACATCACTCCCTGACTTATTCAGAGTTTTTTGGTGTTTTTCTGTGTGTAGTGTTTTACTTCTTGTCTTGCCATCCCATTTTGTCAAGTACAGATGCACATTGTGGTTGCGGTCTCCTTCACCACACGCTGTAAGTCTTTGCTGTTGTCCAGCATTCTGTTTTTATTTACTTTGCAGCCAATTCAGTTTTAGCTTCGTTTTGCATAGCCATCCCTAAGCTTCAATGCCTTTTCTTAGCGGCACTTGCCTTTTGGTTTAAGCATTAGATACCTTTTTACCTGCACCCTGCCTCCCGCTGTCGTCTGCATATTGTGATTACGACAAACCATGTTCTGAACATCTACAAAGTAATTAGCTCCCTGCTGCCACCTACTGATATGGAATTAGTACACAGTTACTGTGCCGAGCTCTAGACAGCACAGACACTCAACAATGGCACATTATTTACGGACTATAATTACTGATTTGCAAAAACATTTTTTAACCCAATTAGGTGAAATTATATAATCTCCCACGACACACCAGACAATATCTCACGGTACACTAGTGTGCCGCGGCACAGTGGTTGAAAAACACTGCCTTATCTTATGTTACCATTACTAGTCTAACAGAACATATATTTTAAAAAATGTCTATAGTTTTTTCAAATTATTACTTATATTGAATACAAATTTAAAAAAGACTGTCAATCACAGCTGTGCACACACAGAAAAGCAAAGCTGGGCAGACAGTGAACATCTTTAATTTCCTACTATACGCAGACCCGGTTGGTATTTTCTTGTATTGTAGTGATGTAAATTACAAAAGATAAACAGGTTAGACCAGGGGTGTCAAACTCAAATACAGAGTGGGCCAAAATTCTAAACTGAACATAGCCACGGGCCAAAGTTGAACAACTTAACCTTTTAATAGGGACCCAAACAAGTTTTGCATTGAATATTGAACAAGCAAGGCTTATATAACTTTATAGTGACATGCAAAAACGAGTTTTGTTGGTAGCGGGGGTGTATATTGTAGCATCCCAGAAGAGTTAGTGCTGCAAGGGGTTCTGGGTATTTGTTCTGTTGTGTTTATGTTGTGTTATGGTGTGGATGTTTTCCCGAAATGTGTTTGACATTCTTGTTTGGTGTGGGTTCACAGTGTGGTGTAACAGTGTTAACGTTGTTTATACGGCCACCCTCAGTGTGACCTGCATGGCTGTTGACCAAGTATGCCTTGCATTCACTTGTGTGTGTGTAGAAGCCGCATATATTATGTGACTGGGCCGGCACGCTATTTGTATGGAGGAAAAGCTGACGTGACGACAAGTTGTAGAGGATGCTAAAACCAGTACTTTTAAGGCACGCCCCCAATATTGTTGTCCGGGTGGAAATTCTGGATAATGGTTGCCCCGGGAGACTTTCGGAGGGCACTGAAATTCGGGATTCTCCTGGAAAAATCGGGAGGGTTGGCAAGTATGAGAATTAGCGTTGAATGCGGTGATACAGCGGCACTGCCACTGTATAATACCGGCGGGCCAGCTTTAATGTTAATTTATTATTGCCTCAAGGGCCAAATGAAATTACACGGCAGGCCAAATTTGGCCCGCGGGCCAGAGTTTGACATCCATGGGTTAGACTATAGCCTACCAGGTGCTATCAGCTACACAACAGCTAAGCACACAAACTAGACATACCTAGTGTTCCTAATTGAACAATATTGCAGTCTAAAACACCACATTTGTCAATATAAACGAGTATCAAATAATTACAGTTTCATACTACTTACAAATACAAAGTCTCCAAAGCAGAAGTGTATAAAGTATCAAGCAACAAATGTGTCCGCATCCTTCAACTTACTGTGCCATGAGCTTAACTTAATGAAGGAGCTCAAGTACCTTGGACTCTTGTTCACGGGTGAGGGAAGAAGAGTGGATCAGTGGGGCATCTGGAGTGATGCGGACACTGTGTTTATCCGTCGTGGTGAAGAAGGAGCTGAGCCGGAAGGCAAAGCTCTCAATTTACCGGTTGATCTACGTTCCCATTCTCACCTAATGTCATGAGCTTTGGGTTATGACCGAAAGGACAAGATCTCGGGTATGAGCGGCCAAAATTTGTTTCTTCCTTCTGATGGCGGGGCTCTCCCTTACAGATAGGGTGAGAAGATCTGTCTCTCAGGAGGAGTTTAAAATAAAGCATATTCTCCTCAACATGAAGAGGAGAAAGATGAGGTGGTTCCGGCATCTGGTCAGGAGTCCCCCCAAATGCCTCTCCGGGAGGTGTTTAGGGCATGTCCGACCAGGTCACGTTGGGGAGACTACAGTGTATGTCTCCTGGTTGTTTTGGGAACACTTTGGGATCCCCGGGAGGAGGTGGACAAAGTGGCCGGGGAGAGGGAAATCTGGGCTTCTCTGCTTAGGCCGCTGTCTCCGTGACCCGACCACGGATAGGTAGAAGAAATGGATGGAACTAGGTGTTGCCAAAAAAAAAACAATTGCCACTCCGCCTCAACTTAAAGACAGCATAAGTCCATTTCGGATGGTTGTTAATAAATATGTTAATGTGTTTGAATCCTTCTGTTGTTTTCTGTTTTAGTAATTTCACTTGAGCAAGTATTTTCGAACATTTCACACTAGAAAATACTACAAGTATGTATATCGGATCAATAGTGGTATAAGACAGTAGTAAAGGCTTTAAAGGGGTCATATTATGATCATGACCATAACTACCATTGAGGACACCGAGGTCATATCCTCTGTCTTTTTTTAAAGTGACAAAAAAAGGTAAAATAACTGACTGCAAATGTACTTTGTGTAGCACATCGTGTACGGTGTACAACATCATGTGGTAGATCACCCTCTCCTAATATTGTTATGGTTTACTAAGGAGGACGTGACGGCAAACGGACACCAGGTGGCAGTATGTCCAAAGATATATATATATATATATATATATATATATATATATATATATATATATATATATATATATATATATATATATATATATATATATATTAACAAATGTATATATGTAATAATCAATCAACAGAAAACATACTAAGTAAATGGAGCGTGGCAAAAACTCTAGAGTGTATGGTGTTAGTCTAAGTGTGTTAATTAACTGAAGTGTGTTTTACCCAAGTGTTGACAAAAGAGAACGCGGAAGTCCGTGGGGCAGGCAGAGGGTTCAGGTCAAACGAGCGAGGAGTCGAGGTACAAAGGAGGCAGTCAGAATCCAGAGGGAGATCCAGGGAAAAGAGTGAGACGCACAGCTCACCTTGCGGGCGACGGAGGATTCTGTGGGGACACGGGAGAAGACACTGAGAACACGTAGAGGTACAGGGCACAGGGAGAGCAGGTTTGCATAAAGCAGGGTGATTGCTTACGGTACGCATTTGGAACTAAGTTCCCGCACGGATCCCTGTGTCCACTGGTCTTTTATGCTGCTCATCGTCAGTCACAGGTGTGTCCTGCAGCCGGCTGCGGCGGAGAGTGGGCGCGGTCCGCTTGATGAATGCGGGGGCGTGTCTGGAGTGCGCTGTCGGCGGGTCCTCTGGTTGGACTCGCAGCGGAGAGAGACGCAGAATGCGCATGTCCCACAACAGTATCCCCCCCCTATGGACAGATTCCAGATGTCCTAGAATCTGAACACCCCCAAAAGCAGGAACAAAAATCAAGGGAGGGTGGAGGGGTGAACTGGTGGTGGGTCGCCAGCCCAAGTGTCTCAGAAGCCATCGGGGACAAGTCTGGTGGCGGCGTCGGGTGGACCGCCGCTGCGGCCGGCGAAGTGGACGACCAAAGAACGGTCGACGTCTTGGCCGTCGGTAAGGCGGGCGCGAATGGTTCCCTGGTGCGGGCCGCCGGACACGAGGAGGTGGACGGCACTGTAGTGAGGACCGCCGGACACAAGGAGGTGGGCGGCGCCGTGCTGCAGCCCGCCGGACACGAGGAGATGGCTGAGGAGCTGAAGCCAGTGCTACTGGCTGAGGGGCGGGGGTCAGGGCCAGCCTAGGTATGGGTGCTAGCTCACAGGCTAGCCAGGGGACAGGTGCTAGCTCAGGGGCTTGCCAAGGGGCTGGTGCTAGCTCGGGGGCTAGCTCGGGGACTGCCGCTGGCTCGGGGGCTAGCTCGGGGACTGGGGCTAGCTCGGGGGCTGGCTCGGGAACTGACGCTAGCTCGGGGGCTGGCTCGGGGACTGACGCTAGCTCGGGGGCTGGCTCAGGGACTGACACTAGCTCGGGGGCTGACGCTAGCTCGGGGGCTGGCTCGGGGACTGACGCTAGCTCGGGGGCTAGCTCGGGGACTGGCGCTAGCTCGGGGGCTAGCTCGGGGACTGGCGCTAGCTCGGGCGCTAGCTTCGGGACAGGTACTAGCTCGGAGGCTAGCCAGGGGACTGGTGGCTGCGGCTGGGAAAAACGGAAGATAGGTGGGATATCTCGGGCAGGGGGAAGTCTGTCTGGTTGCAGCTGTGCTACCACATTAGCACAGCCACCAGTACAAAAATGAAAAACAGATGGTATAGGTATGGCAGGGGTTTGCCTGGCTGGGTGTAAATGCGCCACCACATCAGCACAGTCACCAGCACTATCCCCCCCTTCCGAACGCGGATGCCAAACGCCTCCAGCTGACTGAGGAATTGTCACTAAGGGTGGGAGGTGGGTGGCCAGGCGCCGGGCAAATTCATCCCTCCCCGTATTGAAATTAAACAGTCCCTTGACGGAGTGTTGAGGACTATAAAAATTGTCCATGGTGGAGGAAAAAGACATCGTGACAGGGGCAAAAAGGAAGGAGGAAAGTTGAGAAAACCAAAAAAAAACAAACAAAAAGTCACTGGGACAGAGCTAAAGTCACTGGGGGCTATGAAAACAACAACAACAACAACAACAACAACAAAAAATACTGTGCCGTCAGGTCCTACTATTTAATTTTTCTGGCGGGAACTTACTGTTATGGTTTACTAAGGAGGACGTGACGGCAAACGGACACCAGGTGGCAGTATGTCCAAAGATTTATTAATATATATATATATATATATATATATATATATCTATATTAACAAATGTATATATGTAATAATCAATCAACAGAAAACATACTAAGTAAATGGAGCGTGGCAAAAACTCTAGAGTGTATGGTGTTAGTCTAAGTGTGTTAATTAACTGAAGTGTGTTTTACCCAAGTGTTGACAAAAGAGAACGCGGAAGTCCGTGGGGCAGGCAGAGGGTTCAGGTCAAACGAGCGAGGAGTCGAGGTACAAAGGAGGCAGTCAGAATCCAGAGGGAGATCCAGGGAAAAGAGTGAGACGCACAGCTCACCTTGCGGGCGACGGAGGATTCTGTGGGGACACGGGAGAAGACACTGAGAACACGTAGAGGTACAGGGCACAGGGAGAGCAGGTTTGCATAAAGCAGGGTGATTGCTTACGGTACGCATTTGGAACTAAGTTCCCGCACGGATCCCTGTGTCCACTGGTCTTTTATGCTGCTCATCGTCAGTCACAGGTGTGTCCTGCAGCCGGCTGCGGCGGAGAGTGGGCGCCGTCCGCTTGATGAATGCGGGGGCGTGTCTGGAGTGCGCTGTCGGCGGGTCCTCTGGTTGGACTCGCAGCGGAGAGAGACGCAGAATGCGCATGTCCCACAACAAATATGTGATCTTTGGTCATACACAGCCCGCTAAAACTCTAACAACGTAATGCACTGAAGTCCACTTTTACTTTAAGTATCATCCGATAAGAAATGAGCTATCAACATAATAATAACATTAAGTCATACTGACGTTTTTAATGTCAGTTTCACATGAATAAAATTGATGTGAAACACAGTCGGTATAATAACTTTGTCGTGTAAGTCAAGAGTCGCACTGCCTTAAATGCAAAACAAGCGCTCTGCATAGGGCTTTTGGAATCGTTTTGCATGAAGAAGGGCATTCAAATGTAAATTATTGAACGACAAGGTGCTTCATATAATATTTTACCCCAAACATATTCTTTGCCAGTTCATGCTATGTTACTGACTAAAATATCACCAGAAATGTTTCACCTGCACCTCCGGTGGCATAGTATCAATCAATCAATGTTTACTTATATAGCCCTAAATCACTAGTGTGTCAAAGGGCTGCACAAACCACAACACAAACCACTACGACATCCTCGGTAGGCCCACATAAGGGCAAGGAAAACTCACACCCAGTGGGACGTCGGTGACAATGAAGACTATGAGAACCTTGGAGAGGACGAAAGCAATGGATATCGAGCGGGTCTAACATGATACTGTGAAAGTTCAATCCATTATGGATCCAACACAGCCGCGAGAGTCCAGTCCAAAGCGGATCCAACACAGCAGCGAGAGTCCCGTTCACATCGGAGCCAGCAGGAAACCATCCCAAGCGGAGGCGGATCAGCAGCGCAGAGATGTCCCAAGCCTATACACAGGCAAGCAGTACATGGCCACCGGATCGGACCGGACCCCCTCCACAAGGGAGAGTGGGACATAGGAGAAAAAGAAAAGAAACGGCAGATCAACTGGTCTAAAAAGGAAGTTTATTTAAAGGCTAGAGTATACAAATTAGTTTTAAGGTGAGACTTAAATGCTTCTATTGAGGTGGCATCTCGAACTGTTACCGGGAGGGCATTCCAGAGTACTGGAGCCCGAAATTAAAATGCTCTATAGCCCGCAGGCTTTTTTGGGGGCTTTGGGAATCACTAATAAGCCGGAGTCCTTTGAACGCAGATTTCTTGCCGGGACATACAATCGGCAAGATAGGCTGGAGCTAGACCGTGTAGTATTTTATACGTAAGTAGTAAAACCTTAAAGTCACATCTTAAGTGCACAGGAAGCCAGTGGAGGTGAGCCAGTATAGGTGTAATATGATCAAACTTTCTTGTTCTTGTCAAAATCTAGCAGCTGCATTTTGTAACAACTGTAATCTTTTAATGCTAGACATGGGGAGACCCGAAAATAATATGTTACAGTAATCGAGGCGAGACGTAACAAACGCATGGATAATGATCTCAGCGTCTTTAGTGGACAAAATGGAGCGATTTTTGCGATATTACGGAGATGAAAGAAGGCCGTTTTAGTAACGCTTTTGATGTGTGACTCAAAGGAGAGAGTTGGGTTGAAGATAATACCCAGATTCTTTACCGAGTCTTCTTGTTTAATTGTTTGGTTGTCAAATGTTAAAGTTGTATTATTAAATAGAGGTTGGTGTCTAGCAGACAAAATCGTAGCCAAATTCGTAGCCAAAACCTTCTACCATCTAATACCCGGTTGCGGTATTAGATTTGGTTTGGTTTTTAAAGTCATCTTTAAGTTTATTAGCGTAATAAACTTGACCAAGTTTATTACGCTAAACTTGGTCAAGGTACATTTTAGTTATATAGCACATTTCTAAAACAGACTACTGCCCCTAAGTGCTGTACAGATTAAAACAGAAAGGTAAAATATTAAAAAATAATCATCAAAATCACAATAAGCAGGAAACATTCTATATATAAAGCACAGTTAAAATGCATTAAAATTGTGCAAAAAAAAAAATTTAAAAAGGTAAAAAATTTATAGAAATCACAATAAATACCAAACAATCCATAAAACTCAGTTAAAAATGGATAAAAAGATAAAAAAAGTTAAAGTTAACGTACCAATGATTGTCACACACACACGAGGTGTGGCAAAATTATTCTCTCTGCATTTGACCCATCACCCTTGATCACCCCCTCGGAGTTGAGGGGAGCTGTGAGCAGCAGCGGTGGCTGCGCCCGGGAATAATTTGTGGTGATTTAACCCCCAATTCCAACCCTTGATGCTGAGTGCCAAGCAGGGGGGTAATGGGTCCCATTTTTATTGTCTTTGGTATGACACGGCCGGGGTTTAAACTCACAACCTACCGATCTCAGGGCGGACACTCTAACCAAAATGCCACTGACACATGTCCAGCTCAGCTTGTGTTAAACACCAGCGCAAGTAAGTGAGTTTTTAAAGAAGATTTTAGAAGTATCAGGAGATGTTGCCATTTTGAGATTCAGAGGGAGAGCGTCCCAAAGTTTAGGGCCTGCTACTGCAAACGTCCAGTCTCCTCTGGTCTTCAGTCTCGACCTTGGGCATTCTAAAAAGCACTCGTCTGATGACCTTAGCGCTCTGACAGGGGTGCGCAGAATAAGTAGGTTAGATATGTATGGTGGAGCCAGCCCATGGAGAAATTTAAAAACAAAATATAAAATATTCAATGGCTTCTAAAATCAACAGGCAGCCAGTGGAGAGAAACCAGTACAGGGTGTGATGTGCTCATGTGTCCTCGTTACTGTGAGCAGGTGTCCAGCTGCGTTTTGGACCAGTTGTAAGCGGTGAGTGGTAGACTGATTGAGGCCAATGCCAAAATTACAGTAATCCAAGCGGGATGTTATTAGTGCGTGCACGACTATTTCTAACTGGTTTATGGGCAGGTAAGATTTGACCTTCTGGAGAGGTCTAAGTTGGAATAAGGCAGTTTTTACCAATGGGATTTTTTGTTTGTCAAGTTTAAGAGTTACACTACCACTTCAGCATATTAATAAAAAAAAGTAGACTGTTACAAAATCATGCTGATTGTCAAATATGTTAGATAATACAACATGTGATCGTTCTACTTCAATGTAAGCTTTGATTATTTATAAGGTGCCTCCATGATTTTAGCCTTTTAAAGTTTCACTTGGACAACTAATTTTTGACCTTGATATTTGTCAAATCCTAGTTACAAACTTGAATATGATTTTTTTTCCATGTTCAAAACACTTGTGATCTATATAACAAGTAAAGTTGGTTATTTGGTCAAGACTTTGCACAAATTATGTTTTAGAGACCATCTTCAAGGCGCTTTCTGATCGTCTCTTCAAGATGTGTCATTTTGTGAGCAGTCTTATTTACATTCCTCCACTTCGACTGCGTGCTTCCAAGTCTACTGACAGATGTAAGTCAGAATTATACGCTGAGTTTATTTGAAATGGCAACTTCGGAGGATGCATTTGCATGTATGAGGCAGTCAGCCCCACAACAAAATGATTGACAAAAAGGAGCTTATTGACTACAGCATTTGACTACAATAGCGAACTCAGACAAAGATCTTTAGGTAAATTACTACCATATATGGAGATATCCGCTGACATCACAATTGTGAAAAACGTCACAAATTGGGGCAAATTCCAAACGGCTCGTTTGTTTGAAGTATGAAGAAAGGCAATATTATTTTACAAATATCTGTGCATTGCCTCCATGGATTATTTTTTTAAATATTTGGGATCTATGCAGATTTGAAATGCTCAAAAACAGGTACCAATAGGTAAGAAAGGTTGGTTTTGCATAATAGGTCCCCTTCAATAGTGGTATCGTATCAATAGTGAAAAAGTTTTATCAGGACACCCGTAATTTACACATTTATCAACCCATTCAAATCAGTTTGTTACAAACAGATGTAGACTACCTAACAAAAAATGCCACATCCCGTAAATCCCCATTTTCCGTACGTCATCTCAATTCAGCCTGTGATCTTCAGCATTCACTTGCAATTTTGACACAATATGTATTTTCTGGTTATGCATCCGTTTGCATCTATCCATCATGCATGGTGTGTGTTTGTGTTTGCTGTGTGGTTTGAGTGTAGCGGAAGTTACTGAACCTCTTTGTGACAAAAACACTTCCTGTTTGTTAACCAGGAAGGAGAACAAATGAGAAGAACATCAGAAAGCAGCAAAGACAACGTCACTTTTGAGGACAAACTCCGCACAGGTAGGATCGATTTCATTTCCAGGGCATGCTTGTGAATGATTTTGTTGTATGGTAACACACGAAAGCTTTTGACGCAGTTTAGTATGACAGAGACTAACACTCAAGAATAATATGGAATAATAGACATACAAATGAATATTTATGATGAACCAAACCTAAGCTCTGCACCCTTCTACTTTTTTGGACATGCTGTAGTTATACAATGGAAATCAATCAATGTTGACTTATATAGCCCTAAATCACTAGTGTCTCAAAGGGCTGCACAGTAACTGTATGCATGTTCAAAATCTATTACTCCTATAACCACACTTATATTCTTCTATATTGAGTACAGGTGGATCCAACAGAAAAGCTCTTAGGAGGCAGAAACGCATTGAACAACAGCTTCAGGATCCCTGGGTTCGCCTTTCAGACACTTCCCCTGAAGATCTGCCAGAAGTCAACCACAACCGTCAGCTTCTTCACCACCTTGCAGACAGCACGAAGTCTGTCGGTGTCCACATCGCACCTGTCATCATGAGTACTGAAGAACACACCATAGACCTGACTGCTGAGAAAAAAATGGAGATCCTCAGCGCTTTAAGGATGGGGCCTCCTGTGGCACCAAAACCTGCTTGGTTTCGGCAAAGCCTGAGAAAGATTCGCCATGAGCAGGACCGGAAGAAGCCAGATGAACCTGTCAAGACGAAGCAAGCTGGAGGATTTTATAGAAGTTTTAATGTTAGATCAGCCTCATTTGTGGCCAATCGGTCCATCAAAGACAAGATCCATTCATTTGAAAGCTTCTCAAACAGTACAGACAAAGAGGAAAAAAGGAGTCCTGTGGTTTTGTCCAACTCCCTTCAACTCATGGATCAACATTGGGACAGAAAGTATGAAAAAAACAAAAATGACAATCCAGACAACACGCTTAAGCGATCTGCGTCTGAAAAGGGAATAGAAGGTGCACAAACATCTGCGCCACTTTCTGCTAGTCTTGAAAGTACTGGAAAATGTATTTTTTTTAATACAAAGCCTCAATCCAGCCAGTCCCTTGCAGACTCCCCGTCTTGTCAGACTAGTACAAATCTAAAACATGGGGGGAAATGTTCAAATTCAGTTTCAGCGCAGCATACCTTGACCGTCCAAACATCCAGAGAACTAGAAGGTGCAGAAGTAGAACCAAATTTACTCAGTGGGTTTGCGGAGGAAAAAGCCTTCTCCACTGCAAGCCTCACCTCTGTGGTATTCAGCCATACTGAAGGGAAAAGTTCTCCAGAAAGAACAGAACAGAATGCAGCAGAAAACCAAAGAGAACTTGACCTGAAGTTGACCAATCTACCAACAGACAGTACCTCATATCAAGATCCAGGGGGGGAGAATTTTAGTAAAATCCTTGCCTTTAGTAACCAGGTACAGTATTTTCACTCCACACTGGACTTTTCATTTGGAACCTCTGCACATCCATCTAGCAGCCATAATCCAAAAACAAGTTTTAGAGATACTTATTATTAGAACAAGAGAAGACAATTTCCCTGGAAATTATTAGGGTGTCCCCATCCGATGCTATGACTGATTTCAGCGAAACCACAAGTATCACATTTTATTGACTAGCATATAAAATCAGATACAAGTGGTACAACAGCAAGTTAAAGGGGTTGTTTGCAAATGCTCAAAGTTGCATTTTGTAAACCACAAAGTAGAACAAGAACACCATCTGTTCACTCATGTTACATTAGTGCTTTAACAGAACATATACAAACATATTCAGGTTAAAATATTCATTTTAAATACCTTGTTATCTCTAGGTATCGCAAGCGTTGATGCGCACCCTACCAATTTCCACTGACCATGGAAACACCAATCCAGATCTCTCAGGATCCATTGTCTCCGATATTATGGACTCTCTGCCGTGTGATGCTGTTTCAGATGTCACTGATCCAGGGTTTTCTGTTAGGTAAGACTTTCATTTGTGCTGTTGTTTAAGCAAGAAAGTGCTGTTTAGTTTCTGTTCAATAGTAGGTGGGGACTGAAATGAAAGTGAAAACAAAACAGTTCCTGTTTTGTGGTAGCTGATGTGATGTTTTTACAAGATATGTACATACATAGATCATACAATTTGTTTTTCAGCTTGGCCACAATCAGAGAATGTAGCATTGAGTTTGGACAAACAGGGTCCCAAGAAGTTGCTCTTTCTTCTTCTGCTGGTGCTCAGTCAGTCATCTCGGTCATCCCGCCACAGGAAATACAGATGATGATCAGAGAAGTCAGAGCTCTGGACCACAACACACTAAAGGTGAAAACAGTGGTGTTGTGTAATAATGTTTTTATTAACTATTAGGGTCATATTATACAGAGAAACCCTTTGCCTGTTGGTACCTGCTTTATTGTATTTGGGTTTCCTAAAGGTGAAGGACGTTTTATTTCAAACCATGGAGCCGTTTAAAATTTGCCCCACCTTGTGACATATGCATATGCCCTATTGTTACTTCAACTGATATCTCCATGCGTGGTCGATGTTTTCTTAGATTCTTTGTATTTGTCGGCTGTATATTTCTGTTATACGACCAGCTGGCATATGCTAAAATACTCTGGTAATGGTTGTATTAACAAGCACAGGTCACTACACTAACTCCTAGCCTCATCTGAGGAATAAGAAGTGCCTAGCTAACTTTTGTGTTTCGTTACAATCTAACTACTCGGACGCAGGGCCCAGTAAGACTCGCAACTGGACAGGAAATCTGCAGCTTATCTAAGAACACTGCCTTGATATAAGAGTAATTATGCAGAAGGATTTACCCAAAACTACAGTTAATAGCGGGGACAGTTTCCACATCCTATGGCAACACAATGAAGCAATTAAGTCTAATAACATTAGATTTGTCATGCTTTGGCCATGGTAGGAAGGTGCTGAAACAGGGCGCAGGAACACAGAGGGCAGTACATGTGGCCATGAAACACCAGCAAACAACAATAATTCAGCAATCCAGGGCCCTCATGTAACAACTGTTGTGTGTCTTTCCTACTAAAAAGAGATGTCCTTTCAAATCCAGAAAACGGCGTACACGAGTAAAAATTGAATTGTATTAAAGTGTGTGCACGCACAAACACAAGCACATTTATTTGCTCCATCGCAACCTATCTGGAATCTGCCGCTTTGCACACCCTGACCACGCCCCCTTGTACATGCGTTAGGAGGTGAAGTAAAAAATATATTCATATAGAACTTTTTCTCTAGAGACTTAAAGCGCTTTACATAGTGAAACCCATTATCTAGATCAGGGGTCACCAACCTTATTGAAACCAAGAGCTACTTCTTGGGTACTGATTAATGCGAAGGGATACCAGTTTGATACACACTTAAATAAATTGCCAGATATAGCCAATTTGCTCAATTTACCTTTAACTGTATGTTATTATTAATAATTAATGATATTTATCTTTGTGAAAACACTGATCATCTTATTGATTTCTCACAATAAATATATATACAAACAGATAAATATTTTTATAAATATATTTTGACTCTTTAAAATAAAAAGTAAACCGAAAAAAAGAATAGAAAAACTAGCTGATTTGAATATTTTTGAAAAAGAAAAAAAAAAAAATGTCTGGATCATCATTAGTAATTTTTCCTGATTAAGATTAATTTTAGAATTTTGATGACATGTTTTAAATAGGGTCAAATCCAATCTGCACTTTGTTAGAATATATAACAAATTGGACCAAGCTATATTTCTAACAAAGACAAATATCTTTTTTTAAATTTTAATCATAATAAGTTTGAAGAAATATTTCACAAATATTCTTCGTCAAAAAAACAGAAGCTAAAATGAAGAATTAAATTAAAATGTATTTATTATTCTTTACAATAAAAAAAATAATTTACTTGAACATTGATTTAAATTGTCAGGAAAGAAGAGGAAGGAATTTAAAAGTTAAAAAGGTATATGTCTTTAAAAATCCTAAAATCATTTTTAAGGTTTTTTTTTTTCTCTAAAATTGTTTTTCCGAATGTTATAAGAAGCAAAGTAAGAAAATAAATGAATTTATTTAAACAAGTGAAGACCAAGTCTTTTAAATATTTTTTGGGATTTTCAAATTCTATTTGAGTTTTGTCTCTCTTAGAATTAAAAATGTTGAGCAAGGGGAGACTAGCTTGCTATTAAATAAATAAACTGTAAGAAAATAGAGGCAGCTCACTGGTAAGTGCTGCTATTTGAGCTATTTTTAGAACATCTGGTCCTTACGGGCTACCTGGTGCCCGCGGGCACCGTGTTGGTGACCCCTGATCTAGATATTTTAAGCTATGCTTAAACCAGTGTGAGTGGCACTGGGAGCAGATAGGTATAGAGCAGACCTGGGCAAATCAAGGCCCGGGGGCCACATGCGGCCCGTTAAGCTTTTTAATCTGGCCCAAATATTTTTTTTTATTTCTTTAAGATGGAAAGTGCAGCTGCCATTATGATGTGCAGTCATGTTTTGTAATGACCGTACGTCTCCAACTATACAAAGTATATCAATGGTTAGAATCTGTGCTTTTGCATGATATATTAGTTACTTTGGTAATCAATTAGTTACTATGGTAATCTAAGTCACAGCAGCTCAGCTTTTCCACAGTGTGTTACCAGAGCCTGAAATGTGGGTGTCAGAGACAGAAACGGAAGGAGATTTTTACAACAAAGTTAAAGTAAAGTACCAATGATTATCACACACCCACTAGGTGTGTTGAAATGATTCTCTGACCCATCACACTAACAACCTACCGATCTCAGGGCGGACACTCTAACCCCTAGGCCACTGAGTAGGTTCTAAAGCTTAGTGATATATCAGATGCATCAGATAGGTGTTTTTTTGAGGTTTTTTTACCCTTGGCGATCATATTTTGTTGTGTTTTTAGATGTGGATGGAGAGGGGTTGTGACGTTCAAATGTTGTCAATATTTAGTGTTTTATCGTTCATAGTTAATATTGTAAATCCCACATTCTTTATTTTCATGTACATTCTGGGTGTCCCATTCAGTAAAAAAATGTGAAATTCCGTTCCGTTTTTAAGGCGGTCTGTCATAACGTGTTTAGCATTCAATCAGACATTATCGAGAGGTTTTGTATTAGTGTTCCTAAAAATAATACCGGCCCCCAGACACATTATTTTCCAATACAGTTGGCCCCAAGTCAAAATAATTGCCCAGGGAGTCTTGCCCAAGGACAAAACAGAAGTGACTGGGATGGGAGACGCGGAAAATCAAACCTGGAGCCCTGAAGTTTCTGGCACAGCCTCTCTACCACCCAAGCCAAGCTGTTCCATTAAAAGTAGCCATGTGCCTGAGCTCGGCACGGTCTGAACTAGCAGTGGGAGGTGCTTTTTTCTCGTTTTTCATGTAAGTGAAGTGAAGTGAATTATATTTATATAGCGCTTTTTCTCTAGTGACTTAAAGCGCTTTAAATAGTGAAACCCAAAATCTAATTTTTACATTTAAACCAGTGTGGGTGGCGCTGGGAGCAGGTGGGTAAAGTGTCTTGCCCAAGGACACAACGGCAGTGACTAGGACTGCGGAAGCAGGGATTGAACCTGCAACCCTCAAGTTGCTGGCACGGCCGCTCTACCAACCGAGCCATACCACCCCGTTAATTTTTCATATGTCGCTGATGGGCTCGTCAATCAGTCTGAGGAGTAAAATTTGTCACTTATTTATGTGAACTGCTACCCAGCATCCCTCTGTGTGTTGCTAAGGTTTTCACGGCCTGTAGAAATGTGCGTTCGGCAGCTAAGGAGTTGTCATAAGGCAGTGCACATTTCCACGTCAGTCTTGATACAGCTCAACTTTGCTGTGAAAAGGGGCGTACGGCAAGTTTTTGTGCGTATGCAAGCTTGTTACATGAGGCCCCAGGTGAAGGATGCCGATGAGAATCACCTGCTGCACCATAGCTTTACCCAGTTTAAGAAGAGTCCACCCCTGATAATAATAACAGAAGTATACAAATAACCCAGATTAAACACAAGATGCTAAATAGAACTGTAAACACCAGAAACATAAAGATATTCTGAAGCTGTACTACAGCAGAGTGTGATAATAATGACAGTTTTTAATGATACATGTTCATTTAGCAGGCTGCGAGTAATACTAATTTATATTCTTGCAGGGATGACGTTTCAAATAGGGAGACAAACTTTGTAGCTTCATGGCCACGTGATATTGGGGTATGGTGTATCTTGTGAGGGGTAGTACCTTTGGACACCTGTCACGCCGCACATCTTCGTCAAGATAGATGTGGAAAGGAGCACTGCACAACTCTCACTTACAGTATGCCTCCAAGTAGTCTGTAGTGCACACGGCGGGCACACTATGGTAAAATATCTGGGCAGATGGGCTGAACTAAGTTAGAGGGTACCAGTAGTCCCAAAGGACGTCACACCTAAAGTGCATGAAGACTGGAATGGCAGAAAAACAGATGAACTTTTTCAAGTTAATGGCTTTGAAGGCAGGACAATAAGATGTGTGGCACATCAAGGGTCATTCGCTTAAAATTAAAGTTAAAGTACCCATGATTGTCACACACACACTAGGTGTGGCGAAATGATTCTCTGCATTTGACCATCACTCTTGATCACCCCCTGGGAGGTGAGGGGAGCAGTGGGCAGCAGCGGTTGCCGCGCCCGGGAATCATTGACGACAAAGACTTGTGGCCAAGTACAATGGAAGGTTCTAGGGCCCCACTATGTACTAATCCATAATTACAAATGGACCACGAATGACGTAAGGAACAGAACGGAGAGGTTAGGCCCCCTGCAACAACTCCAGGGAAGAAGAGAATTATCATATAAGTCGCAGTTTTTTTTCATAGTTTGGCCAGGGGTATAACTTATACTCAGGAGCGACTAATGTGTGAAATTATTAACACATTACCGTAAAATATCAAATAATATTACTTAGCTCATTCATGTAAGAGACTAGACGTATAAGATTTCATGGGATTTAGCATTTAGGAGTGACAGATTGTTTGGTAAATGTATAGCATGTTCTATATGTTATAGTTATTTGAATGACTCTTACCATAATATGTTACGTTAACATACCAGGCACCTTCTCAGTCGGTTATTTATGCGTCATATAACGTACACTTTTTCAGCCTGTTGTTCACTATCCTTTATTTATTTTAAATTGCCTTTTAAATGTCTATTCTTGGTGTTGGGGTTTTATCAAATAAATTTCCCCCAAAAATGCGACTTATACTCCAGTGCGACTTTTATATGTTTTTTTCCTTCTTTTATATGCATTTTCGGCAGGTGCGACTTATACTCCGGAGCAGCTTATACTCCGAAAAATACGGTACTTCTTGGCAAGTAGGACAGCTTTTGACTGCTGCGATCTGCTGCTCAGATCTTCACATGTTTGTTTTTTCATTCTCAGTCTGACCCGTTTATTTCCTGTTTTTGTCCATCACTATGGTTACACATCAGTCCACCTGTTAGTCTCGCCCCGCACACCTGCTACTAATTTTCACCCTCCTATTTAAGCTCACCTTTTCGGTTTACTCATTTTCGGATCCTAATTTGCCCACGCGCAACAGTGACGACGCTCATCATTCTATGTATGTATTTTCTCGCTAGCTCTCACGCTAAGCCACTTTATTTTCCAGCTTTCATGCTGAATGTTTTTGTTTACTCTTTTGTGTCCTCGTACCAAGTTTTAGTTTTCCTTGTGTTTTATCCTAGCTTTCACGCTAGCGTCTTTAGTTTACCTTTTCTCTTTACACCAGTGTTTTTGTTCATAGCTTTTTATTGTTAAATAAATACCCTTTAACTTACCTTGTTGTGTTCATCGCTTCGACGCATCCTTGGGAAAACAACGCCGGCATTACCATGCCGAAGAAGAGTCATCACACTGACAAAGCTAAATTACAGGGGAACTGCGCTTTTGGGGGGGATTTTGCCTATCGTTTACAATCATTATGAAAGACATGATGACGAATGGATTTTTTTAAGCATTCTAAATATTAACCAAACTGGAATGTTGTCTGTCTATCTGTGTTGGCCCTGCGATGAGGTGGCGACTTGTCCAGGGTGTACACGGCTTCTGCCCGATTGTAGCTGAGATAGGTACTAGCGCCCTCCGCGATCCCAATTGGAATAAGCGGTAGAAGATGGATGGATCGAAAAATATACACAGTGAACAAACAAATATCAACAAAAGTATGAATAAGAATATTGATATCAAAAGGAATTGTCAAAATGTTAAAAAGGTTTGGCTAATGAGTCAGTGTTTTGAAATTGAGGATTTTGAGAAGTATCACAGAACAAAAGAAAGGTATTCTAAAATTAAGAATAACACAACAAAAGAATAATAGAATAACGCTATAAGAGGAAAATTATAATTTGATGAAGAGCAAATAGCAACCAGATGTCTGCATACTGATAAGAGTATCCCAGCAGGCTGATTATACATACAAGTCCTTTAAAACGGACTGAATTTGTTACAAAATAGTTGTATTAGTAAATTGAGACAACGTTGATGTCCAACGTTGGATCCACTCTGTTGGTTGGGAAATTACCAAATTTCAAAGGTCAAATCAACATCACCTTTTGACATTGAATAAACGTCGTCAAACAGCATGTTGTTTCAATGTTGTATTTGTGTTGTACAATATTGGTTGGAAAATGACCGCAATTCAATGGTCAAATCAACTTCAGGACCCAGCATTGATTAAACCTTGTCAAAAAGCATGTTGTTTCAACATTTGGTTTGAATTGCTCAAGGTCATGTAGTAATTCAACAAGTTCTCACCGTTGTTTCAATGTCTTATGCCTACTAGGATGTTGCTATTTACCATATCTCACACTTCAAAATAAAACAAGACTTCAAGACTAAATTAAGACTTTTCTCCTCAGCAACTGCAAGACATCCACGTTGTGATTCTGCATAAAGAAGAAGGAGTCGGGCTGGGCTTCAGCATTGCTGGAGGCTCTGACCTCGAGAGCAAATCTCTCAGAGTAAGTTTTAATCTTACACTCTCTACATCATTATACACATTGCGGAAATGTAACTTCACCTTGTGGGGTCTCAAAATTTGTATTTCGTAACATTAAAAAAACATGAGACAAGCCTAACTTTTGGGACTCACAGTTGAAATGTAACATGAGGTGGGGACAGAGATTAATTTACATCTTTAACACTTTTAGACTATAGTGCTTCTGTAAATATCAGAATACAGGATTATTCTCCCCATATTTATTGCATCACTTTTTTTTCAGACCATGACAAAAAATAATCACACATGTGATTTTCAAATTACGGTAAATACGTTTTGTATTTCTGAACGATGTGAGCAGCTAAAAGTGTGGTAAATGCTAGTAAACCAAAAATGTGTGTCATCTCATCTGCGCTGGTATGACATGAAGTTCCTTGAATCCTTGAAACCAACAAGTTTAAACTAATTCTGCCAAGAAGAGTTGGTGAAAGTGTAAAGTGACCATCTGTTTGATATTTAAAGTGAACATGTCATTAGAAACTGAAATATTGGTGTTTTCTTTGTTCAGGTGCACAAAGTGTTCCCAGGCGGACTGGCCACACAGGAGGGCACCATCCACAAAGGAGACGAGGTGTTGTCCATAAACGGCCAGGCGTTGCGTGGCGTTACGCACGCTGCTGCTACTGCAGCTCTGCGTCAGGCACGCACGCTCAAGCTTGCCGTGGTGGTGGTTTGCAAGAGGACAGAAGAGGAAGGCAGAAGCGGTGATGAGTCGAACCCTGCAAGTGCGTCAGTTTACCTTGAATCTCCATTGAGAGAACTACTGGACCAGCGGGCCAAGGTTCCTCAGAAGGTTGAGAGATAAGCAGCATCATGTGTTTGGTTGCAGAGAAGGACAAAGGCACAATACAAAGTGTGGAGCTGGAGAAAGGAGCAGGTGGAGTTGGCTTTACCTTGGAAGGAGGAAAGGCTTCAATCCATGGAGATAGACCATTAGTCATCAACAGGATCTTTAAAGGTACGGTCATGTTGGATTGTGTTGCAGCAACTGAGTTGGGGAATTACAGAATTCATGTTATAATTCTTCTAACTGTTGACTTTTACCATGTTTTGAAACATGCAACAGACATGTACTACTTTTTATGGGCATTTTAGAGGCAGGAACCTACTTTTTTAGCATGCTGGAACTGTGTGCATATTGCACATGTGCTTTGCAATAATCAAAGGAACACGGTAGAGATGCGCGGATAGGCAATTATATAATCCGCAACCGCATCACTAAAGTCGTCATCCACCCGAACCAACATTTTATCAAAGCCACACCCGCCCGCCACCCGCCCATTGTCATATATCTAATATAGATGATGCAAGGCACTAGTGAGGTTAGAAAGTGTAACTCCCTCCAAATAGCACGGACAATGGCTTTCTTGAACTGATTTATTTGAAGGCTTACTTTCCCTTCAAATTCACCGTGAAATCTGTAATAAATAAAGTACGTTACAAACGTAAAAATGATAACATGCACAGCATGTGGATTAAACATTTTACCAAGTAAAATACTAACAAATGACAAATACCTCGTTGGCCATACCCGGAAGTAGCTTCCTTACATCCGTCGGCAGACCAAACGAGACACTTCAAAATAAAAGTATGCCCACATACTGTTTCAAAGAGTGCTGCTCGTTTTTCGTATGTGGGTAACAACATTTAACTATTTATAAATGGTTGATTTCTATAGACTGGTAAGGTAAAGTGTTGTACCTGACAAGTTTGGGCTACCTAGCTTCTGCAGCCTTCATCAGAGGTGTCACGTTATGTTAGCGTGACATTGTCTGTGACGTGATATATGGTTTGTACCATCAAGAGTTGTCAGATACAACACTTTACCTTACTAGCCTGTATAAATCAACCATTTATAAATACACGTCAGTAGGCTAAATGAACCTCTTCAACATAACATTTAACTATGTATAATGTAGCGGCTGGCTACGGGGTGTTAGCCAATGACTTTGGCTGGGGGGCGGGACTTCCGGGAGAGATAGGGAAGTGACGTTATTGACAGGAAGTGAGAGTTCGAATTGTCCCGGAAAAAGCGTTAGAGACATGAGAGCTGTTGTGTGGTTGTATTACATCTTGTGCAATAAAGACAAGACAAACGAATAAGTTTTATCAGCCTACATTCATGGGATTATTACAATATATATTTCCGAATTGGTTCAACCGCCACTCGCCCGAATCTATTTAAAATCTATTTTTTCGTCATGTCCCCCGCCCGACCCGCGGTTCATCCGCGGACTCCGCGTTTGTTACCGCAAACCGCGCATCTCTAATATAGACATTTGTCAACAAAAATCAGCCTTTTGAGACATTTTTGATTGAGGCCAATTTATATACCGTATTTTTCGGACTATAAGTCGCAGTTTTTTTCATATTTTGGCCGGAGGTGCAATTTATACTCAGGAGCGACTTATGTGTGAAATTATTAACATGTTACCGTAAAATATCAAATAATATTATTTAGCTCATTCATGTAAGAGACTAGACGTATAAGATTTCATCGGATTTAGCGATTTAGGAGTGACAGATTGTTGACAGGAGTGGCTTTGTAATTAATGTTGTGCTGTGCAATACATGTTGTTGACATCCACCTACCTCAGAGAAAAGTGGCCAACTGTTGAAGCAATATATTAATATATATTTCTTCCTGTTATCGTAAACCCGAGTCACAACCATATCATCCATGCTTGTGTTTTCTTCTACACATCAGTTCCTTCGCTCCATATTTCAGTGCAGTCCTTTCTATCAGTGTGTATAATATTGAATATCATATTTATATATTTTGAGACAATTGGTGTTACAATGTGCCGAGATTATGTCAATATTATATAGTAATACAGTGTTAACAATGGGGATGGGTACCTTTTACATTTATACTGATACGGTACCAATTCCCAGTACTGGGAATCGATAACAGTACTCAACATACTAATTGTTTAATACTTGTGTGTGTGTGTGTGTGTGTGTGTGTGTTCATATAATAACACATTTTAATTATTTAATCCATCCATCCATCCGTCCATTTCCTACCGCTTATTCCCTTTGGGGTCGCGGGGGGCGCTGGTGCCTATCTCAGCTACAATCAGGCAGAAGGCTGGGTACACCCTGGACGAGTCGCCACCTCATCGCAGGGCCTAATTATTCAATAATGTTAAATTTTTTTAAAGGTAAAATTTAACAGTGAGCTAATGATGATAATTGTGCTGTCCAGTTGATACAGCTTGTTATCTTCCACTTCCGAGTCTCATTTGCAAGTGCTACATAGTAGACTTTGAATCTATTTGGAGGAGTGGGGGTGCCAAAAATTTGCACTTGTTGAAACTTTAATGTTGGCCTGTGTCTGTCCAAAACTGATTACTACATGTAAGACGAACACTTGATATTTGTGGTTATCATTAAGGCTATGTGTTTGAAATTGTATTAAAGGCCTTTATTGTGTCCAAAAAAAACCAAAAAGTTGGCCATTTCTATGGAATTAATCATAAAGGACTGTTGTAGAGCCGATGTTGATGTGCTAAAAAGTATTTCTGGTTTAAAAGCTACATACAATATTAACTGTTTATTGTTCATGCACATAAAACATATTAATCAAGTGTTTGGATGTATTCATTAAATCGATATATTCTTGGTTGCCAAAAAGGGATTTTTTGATATTGACACGTCTATCTGTGCATACATTACTAGAATAACCTTAGGAGATGCACAGACGAGATGTTTCAATATCAAAATATTATTTTGAATCAGTGAGATGTCATTTGGGGTTTATTTCAGCTTTTTGAAAAGGTACTTTAACACATTAACAGTACAGTGTGTACTTTATCATAAATGTAACTCTACTATGGGCATAAAAAGTACTTAAACACGTAAACAGTAGAGCATTTACTTCATTATCATTTATGTACTGTAACTCTTTTCAATAGATACATTCAAATACTAATCTGTTTTTATGTTCATTAAAAAAATCAGGTAATATTGTTATTATTATTACAGGCAAGAGGTTTTAGCACAACATCAGACCAATAACAATCACATTATTACCATAGAAATGGCCAACTTTTGTCATCTTTTGGACGAGACAATTTTGAACACGTATCCTTATGATAACCACAAATATAAGTGTTTGTCTGACATATAGTAATCAGTTGTGGACAGACAAATCCAGAAAGTGGTATACACACTTTCGTGACAAGAATCAATTTTTAATAAGTCAGGGACACCTTACTCTGTGGGCGGGCCGAGCCCATGACACCGAGACTGCCAGTCTTATGTTTTGTTGAGCTTTACTAAGTGTTTATACTATATGTATTGTACTTATTACACACCAGCTGTTTGATTGTAACCTGCATCTAAATTCTGGCTCTGATTACCAAACTTGGAGGTGTTTAAATCGCTATTACATCACTAATGCTAATTGGTAGCATGTATACGGCAAATACAATGTAAATTAGCACAGAGCTAACAGTATAGTAAGGTTCCACTTTTGAATTTTTTTTTTTATCGCTTGCTTTGTTTGCGTGGAACTTTGAAACATTACCAAGATGCAGTTTGTCTAAACGCGCTTGTTTCCCCACCAAGCGCTTGAGTCAGTCCCAAGTCAGGAACTGGCCCTGACGTCACGTGCAGTTGGTACTTAGTCACACTGACATATTTTTCTCAGCACCTATCGGTTTAAGTACCAAATTCAATTCCCACTCTTGATTAAAAATGTATGAATGAATACACAAACCCATGTTTTGTTTGTTTGTCAGGTGGAGCAGCAGAGCAAAGTGGTCTTCAGTGTGGAGATGAAGTGTTGCAAGTCCTGGGTACCAGTCTGCATGATATGACTCGCTTTGAGGCTTGGAACGTGATCAAGGCTTTACCTGAAGGCCCCATTACAGTACACATCGGGAGGAATGAAGAGGCCAAAAGCACGAAACACGAATTTGTTGCACCTTTGTCAACAGACTAAGCGTCATCCATTTATCATCTTATGGCGGATGATAAATGGCGTATGATAGTTGTCGATTGGCGAAGCAAGCACTGGTGTTTAAGTCTTAAATACTTGTTTGCCGTATGAATGTGAACAAATGGTTGGCATATGATTATACGTAATTGGTGTACAAATGTGAATGAATGGTTGATGGTGGTTGGAGCCATTGGTTCAAGTTGGCAGCCAGTCTAATCCAGAACGGCTAAGGCCACAAATATAAATGATCATCAGCGGTGTGTGAATGTAGATTGAACATGTAATAGTTTTAGTGAAAAATGATTCGGGTGTCTGGCAATGCCTTTTATATATCCGATCATTTATTAATGGGCAATGTGTAACCTAGTGACAGTTCAGTTTGTTACTCGGATTTAAGGTAACATTTTAGTTCATTTTGTGTACAATTAATAAACAAAAAGCAACATGACTCAGCTTTTAAGAAGAATGTTGAGTATTTTCCACTTTTCTGACTTATAAATGTTGATTATACTTGTGTGAAACAATCCCAAAAGATCAAATCATAAGATTTGTGCAGTTGGGCGTGAGCTTGCGCGCAGTTTTGGATGCCTTTGCACTGTAAAAACTGAAATGTAAGTGTAGTAAAGTGACTTAGTCCTTATAATGCTCAACTCGAACTTTTAATGAAGATCAGCACACATATACATTATACACAGCTATTAGCTCTACAGCTGTCAAAACACTACTGGCCCCGTTGCCTAGGAACCCGCCTGGACCCCCTAGTGGTGGTCACGGTGCAGCCTGATCAAAAATGGCACATTAACATTACAACATTCCCTCCACCCATAGTCCAGTCAAATATTCATAGTCCCCTCTTAGTGTAATACACAACCCCCAGAAATCACTGAGTCTGTGTGAAAACATAGTCCTTGAGATATGATGGAGGTTTCCTTTGGCGAGCGGTGCCCCTGACTCCCACTTCTGCATCCTGTGCTTGATCACCTGGTTCATGTTCATCTGGTTCCTGATCAACTAGTTCCTGATCAACTAGTTCCTGATCAACTGGTTCGTGATCAACTGCTCCTGGTGGTGCTGAATCGAAATCCTCTGGAAAACTGTCCTCGGATGTGTCACAAAGAGTTTCCTTCTGATCATAAACGTGGACGGATCTGATCTTGATGTCTTCTCACCAGCTTGCCATCTTGAGTTTTTGCTGTCCAAGACACTGGACCAGTCCTCTCCACGAGTCTTGCCTGAATCCATTTCTGGCCCGCATATCCTCGTATGTATACGGCTTCACAGTCTGTGAACACTCGGTCCCTTGCCCTTTTGTCATGGTTCTGTTTTTGTTTTTCCTGGTTTGAGCTCACTTTGTCTGACAGTGCTGGCCTGACCATGTCCAGCTGCGTTCGTAATCTCTTGTTCATTCGCAGCTCCGCAGGTGTGGTGCCAGTTGTAGTCTGAGGAGTTGATCTGTATTTAAACAGGAACCTCGACACCTTTGTTTCCACACTTTCCTCCCCCATCTTCCTGATGGCTTCCTTGAAGACCCGTACAGCGCGCTCCGCACAGCCATTTGAGGACGGGTGGTATGGGGCTGTTGTTACATGTTTTACGCCATTTTTTTGGAGGAAATGTTCAAACTCTGCACTGACCAGAATTGGCCCATTGTCTGTAACCAGACTTGCTGGGATGCCATGAGTGGCAAATATGCTTCTGAATTTCTCAATAGTTATTGAAGAGGTTATGGACTGCATTGGGATGATCTCCATCCACTTGGAGTAAGCATCGATGACAATCAGAAACATTTTTCCTAGAATGGGCCCGCAAAAATCCAAATGTAGTCTCATCCATGGCTGATTTGGCCATTCCCAGGGATGTAGCGGCGCGGCCGGAGGTGTGGCCTGGTTAGCTTGACATGTATGGCATCTGCGCACTGCTGCCTCCAACTCCTCATCCATGTTGGGCCACCACACGTAACTCCGGGCTAGGGATTTCATCCTTGAGACCCCTGGATGAGCTGCATGTAGCTCTTCCGTCATTACCTGCCAACCTGGAGGTGGTATTACCACCCTTGTCCCCCACAGAAGGCAGCCATCTTCCACACTCAACTCATGCTGTCTTTTCATATACGGCTTCACTCGTGGATCAGTACATACCTTGGGCCAGGAACCATGTAACAGCCACTGTTGATCTCGTCTGGTCCAGTCCCGGATCTGCTTGGCTTGGATTGGTGTGCCATTCATGTGTTCCATCAGCATTATTACCTCTTCCTCGCGTGGTGTACTGCTGGGCCTGACTGGTAATGGGAGTCGGCTCAAAGCATCAGCGTTGCCATGTTTCGAGCCTTCCTTGTATTCTAAGGTGTATTCATAAGCTGCCAAAAGCAAGGCCCACCTCTGCATTCTGGCTGCCGCCAACTGTGGAATGCTTTTGCTCTCACCCAAAAGACCCAGTAGCGGTTTGTGATCTGTGACAATGGTGCAGTGCTTGCTGAAAAGGTATTGATGATATTTTTTTTAGGCCAAACATGATGGCTAGGGCCTCCTTTTCCAATCGAGAGTAACCCCTCTCAGCCACTGTTAGTGAACGTGACATGTATCCAATGGGCTTCTCTGAACCATCTGGGAAACGGTGAGATAGAACGGCTCCCACACCATATGGCGAAGCATCACAGGCCAGATAAAGTGGCTTTCCGTCATCAAAGTGTATCAATAATTTATCAGATTGGAGACACTTTTTTGCTGCCTCGAATGCTTGACTCTGATTCGTCGTCCATTTCCACGCATTTCCCTTTCTCAACAGTTCGTGTAAAGGCTCCAAGATGGTGGATATGTTTGGCAAGAATCTGTGATAGTAATTTAGCACTCCAAGGAAGGATTTCAACTGTGTATGGTCAGTTGGCTGAGGAGCATTTACAATGGCTTCAACCTTGTCCGCCACTGGATGTATGCCGTTGCAGTTGATTTTGTAACCGAGATACACTACCTCGGGTGCCATAAACACACATTTTTGTTGTTGCAAGCGAAGGCCTGCAGCTGCAATTCTCTCAAGCACCGCTCCGAGATTTTTTTAAGTGACTAGCATCATCCTTCCCTGTTACTAAAATGTCGTCCACTCTCACCACTACTTGAGTCAGTCCCTGCAATAGACCATCCATGGTGCGCTGGAAAATGCCTGGTGCCGAAGACACCCCATACGGCAATCTTGTGTACTGATATAGTCCTCGATGTGTGTTTATTGTGGTGAACTTCTTTGAGTCCTCATCTAACCTGAGTTGCTGGTAGGCTTGAGACATGTCCAGTTTTGTAATTTTTTTTACACCTCCTAATACTGCTAACAAGTCCTCTGTTTTCGGGATTGGGTAGTTATCTAATTTTGACACTGGGTTTACAGTGACTTTATAGTCCCCACAGATTCTAGTTGTTTTGTCCGGTTTTATGATGGGCACAATGGGGGCGGCCCACTCCGAAAAGTTCACGGGTTCAAGAATGCCTTCCTTCTCCAGCCTCACTAATTCAGCCTCAACTTTGTCTTTTAGTGCATATGGCAGTGGTCGAGCTTTGAAATATCTTGGCTTGGAATCTCGCTCAACATAGATTTTTGCTGAGGCCCCGACTAACGTACCCAGTTCCTTCTTAAAAACATCCTCATGTCTCGTGAGTAGCTCATCTAAGTCCTGCTGTATACTTAACCTTAGGCTAAATACAGTGCTCCAATCTATTTTAATTGCTTTCAGCCAATTTCTGCCCATGAGATTTGGGCCTTCTCCCTTTACCACCAGTAATGGTAATTGTTTAGCCTGCCCTCTGCAGCTGACTTGCACATGCAGTTTCCCCAACACTCCCACCTTGTCTTTGGTGTAGGTGTATAGTTTCACGTGTGTGTGCTGGAGTCTTCCTCCACCCATGTTTTGGTATGTGTCCTCAGTAATTATCGTCATGCCTGCCCCAGTGTCAATTTCAAATTCAACGTCATGTCCATTTATTTGTATGTGCTCTTTGTATGGTTCCACTTTCTCTTCCATAGTTAGGTTATAGAGTGTGTGTGCATATTCTACATTTTCGGTCTCATTTCCCAACCTGTAAGTTGCACCTGATGTTGGTCCTTCAGGTTTCCTTATCTGCCTGGCACTAGACATTTTCTGGCCAAGTGCCCCCCTCTTGTGGCAATTGTGGCAAACTGCATCAACGATCCGGCAGTCTGTTGGCCCATGACTACCACCGCACCTGAAACAGCCACTCAGTGGGACTCGCCGATCTGCTCCTGCCTGGACTTTGTGGACCGTTCCATCTGCCCCAGTTAGTTGCAAGTCCGCCAGGTCCTTGGATGCTGTTTCCATCGATGTGGCCAAGTCAATGGCCCGTGCCAGAGTCAATTTTTCATCATCCTCAGACAACAAACGACGTTGGATGCGATCATCGTTGATACCACACACGAGTCTGTCTCTAAGCATGTCATCTAATGCAGTTCCAAATTTGCAATGTTCCGTGAGCCTCCTTAGCTCTGCGACAAATGAAGAAATGGACTGACCTTGTTGTCTCAATTTGGAATGAAATTTGAATCGTTCCACAATCAAACTGGATTTTGGTGCGAAGTGATCCGTTAATTTCTGAAGCATCTCCGTCAATGTCATGTCTATATCCGCCGGCTTACCGGGCTGGCACGAATCTCGCAACACTGCATATACTTTGGCCCCACACAAACTCAGGAAAATTGTCTTCTTTTGTCCTTCGTCTGTGATTTTGTTAGCCACGAAGTAAAAGTCCAGTCATTCAGCATACTGTTGCCAATCATCTGTAGCTTGGTCAAACTCCGTTAAATTTCCAAACAACGCCATTGATGTCTTGAATTTTTTTTTTTTTTCACAGCCATTAGCTCTACAGCTGTCAAAACACTACTGGCCCCGTTGCCTAGGAACCCGCCTGGACCCCCTAGTGGTGGTCACGGTGCAGCCTGATCAAAAATGGCACATTAACATTACAACATTCCCTCCACCCATAGTCCAGTCAAATATTCATAGTCCCCTCTTAGTGTAATACACAACCCCCAGAAATCACTGAGTCTGTGTGAAAACATAGTCCTTGAGATATGATGGAGGTTTCCTTTGGCGAGTGGTGCCCCACGCAAACTTTTAATGAAGATCAGCACACATAGGGACGGCGTGGCGCAGTGGGAGAGTTGCTGTGCGCAACCCGAGGGTCACTGGTTCAAATCCCACCTAGAACCAACCTCGTCACGTCCGTTGTGTCCCGAGCAAGACACTTCACCCTTGCGCCTGATGGGTGCTGGTTGGCGCCTTGCATGGCAGCTCCCTCCATCAGTGTGTGAATGTGTGTGTGAATGGGTAAATGTGGAAGTAGTGTCAAAGCGCTTTGAGTACCTTGAAGGTAGAAAAGCGCTATACAAGTACAACCCATTTATCATTTATCATCATTATCATTTATTTTTATTCCTTTCATGAAAATGCATATTTACAAGCCACGTACAATTGACACTATCATTGTTTTTTTTGTTTTTCTTTCTTATACATTTCCATGATCAGAAAGGAGCAGATGGAAGAATAATATTCTTATATTTATCTGCCCCCTTTTTAACACCAATTATTTTTGATGACTTTATAACCGTTCCCTCCACCAACACCCAAACTCCAACATACTTTTGCATTTTCCTTTAAGCACTTTCACAATGACACTTCCAATCTAAATCAAAACTCAGTTTGATATAATTTCAGTTTTCTCTTTTTGTAACTCTTTTTAAAAACAAATATATTCTTACAGCTTTTTAAGTCTTTGTTTAGAGAATTCCATGCTTTCACACCAACAACAGACAAGCACATTTGTTTCAAATTTGTTCGCACTCTTGGATGTTTAAAGTCATGCGGCCTTCTGTGGTTCTCATCTTCAGATGTGAACACAAATAACTTTTGTATGTCCTTCGGAAGAACTTTATTTCTCGCTTTGAACATCATTAATAGTGTATTCAATTCTACAATGTCTTTTAGTTTTAGTAATCCTGACCTAATGAAGAGTGGATTTGTGTGGTCTCTATATCCTACTTTAAAAATGATTCGAATTGCTCTTTTCTGTGAAAGAAATAAAGGCATTATGTTGCTATGATATGTATTTCCCCACATTTCTGCACAATAATATAGTATATACATTATACACAGCCATTAGCTCTACAGCTGTCAACAAACTACTGGCCCCGTTGCCTGGGAACCCGCCTGGACCCCCTAGTGGTGGTCACGGTGCAGCCTGATCAAAAATGGCACATTAACATTACAACAGTAAGTACAAACCCCGTTTCCATATGATTTGGGAAATTTTGTTAGATGTAAATATAAATATGCAAATCCTTTTCAACCCATATTCAGTTGAATGCACTACAAAGACAAGATATTTGATGGTCAAACTCATAAACTTTATTTTTTTCGCAAATAATAATTAACTTAGAGTTTCATGGCTGCAACACGTGCCAAAGTAGTTGGGAAAGGGCATGGTCACATTTTCTTTTAACAACACTCAATAAACTTTTGGGAACTGAGGAAACTAATTGCTGAAGCTTTGAAGTTGCAATTCTTTACCATTCTTGCTTGATGTACAGCTTAAAGGCCTACTGAAATTCATCCATCCATCCATCCATCCATCATCTTCCGCTTATCCGAGGTCGGGTCGCGGGGGCAGCAGCCTAAGCAGGGAAGCCCAGACTTCCCTATCTCCAGCCACTTCGTCTAGATCTTCCCGGGGGATCCCGAGGCGTTCCCAGGCCAGCCGGGAGACATAGTCTTCCCAACGTGTCCTGGGTCTTCCCCGTGGCCTCCTACCAGCTGGACGTGCCCTAAACACATCCCTAGGGAGGCGTTCGGGTGGCATCCTGACCAGATGCCCGAACCACTTCATCTGGCTCCTCTCGATGTGGAGGAGCAGCGGCTTTACGTTGAGCTCCTCCCGGATGGCAGAGCTTCTCACCCTATCTCTAAGGGAGAGCCCCGCCACCCGGCGGAGGAAACTCATTTCGGCCGCTTGTACCCGTGATCTTATCCTTTCGGTCATGACCCAAAGCTCATGACCATAGGTGAGGATGGGAACGTAGATCGACCGGTAAATTGAGAGCTTTGCCTTCCGGCTCAGCTCCTTCTTCACCACAACGGATCGATACAACGTCCGCATTACTGAAGACGCCGCACCGATCCGCCTGTCGATCTCACGATCCACTCTTCCCCCACTCGTGAACAAGACTCCTAGGTACTTGAACTCCTCCACTTGGGGCAGGGTCTCCTCCCCAACCCGGAGATGGCACTCCACCCTTTTCCGGGCGAGAACCATGGACTCGGATTTGGAGGTGCTGATTCTCATTCCGGTCGCTTCACACTCGGCTGCGAACCGATCCAGTGAGAGCTGAAGATCCCGGCCAGATGAAGCCATCAGGACTACATCATCTGCAAAAAGCAGAGACCTAATCCCGTGGCCACCAAACCGGAACCCCTCAACGCCTTGGCTGCGCCTAGAAATTCTGTCCATAAAAGTTATGAACAGAATCGGTGACAAAGGACAGCCTTGGCGGAGTCCAACCCTCACTGGAAACGTGTCCGACTTACTGCCAGCAATGCGGACCAAGCTCTGGCACTGATCGTACAGGGAGCGGACTGCCACAATAAGACATTCCGATACCCCATACTCTCTGAGCACTCCCCACAGGACTTCCCGAGGGACACGGTCGAATGCCTTCTCCAAGTCCACAAAGCACATGTAGACTGGTTGGGCAAACTCCCATGCACCCTCAAGAACCCTGCCGAGAGTATAGAGCTGGTCCACGGTTCCACGACCAGGACGAAAACCACACTGTTCCTCCTGAATCCGAGGTTCGACTATCCGGCGAAGCCTCCTCTCCAGTACACCTGAATAAGCCTTACCGGGAAGGCTGAGGAGTGTGATCCCACGATAGTTGGAACACACCCTCCGGTCCCCCTTCTTAAAGAGAGGGACCACCACCCCGGTCTGCCAATCCAGAGGTACCGCCCCCGATGTCCACGCGATGCTGCAGAGTCTTGTCAACCAAGACAGCCCCACAGCATCCAGAGCCTTAAGGAACTCCGGGCGGATCTCATCCACCCCCGGGGCCTTGCCTACTGAAATTAGATTGTCTTATTTAAACGGGGATAGCAGGTCCATTCCAGGGGCGTCACTAGACCTAATACTGTACTGGGGCACACCTGGGGCACAAATAATTCATGTGAGCGTGCAAAGCGCGCAAGCAAAAACATTTTTAGCACTTATTTATCATAAAAAATACATAAATAGTGCTTTAAACTATGAAATCATATCAGATTATGTTGTATGGATCTTTGATTAACCACCTGAAATTAACTAATGCATTTGACCTACTCGTGCACTTTTTTACACCAGACTTCTAAACTGCTACTGGTAAAAGCAAAAAGGAAGAGCAATGACTCTTTTTGAAATATATATTGCAGTAATCATCTGCAAATTTAATATCTACAAAAGTAAATCAAAAAATAAAGCACCCCTACATCTCTGGGTTCTTTTATATTATTCAATTTCCATTTATGGCAATGTGGCTAATCCTATTTCAGATACACAAAACTATAAAATATACACAAAACAATAACGCCACAGTAGTAGAATAAATGAACAACTGTTGTGTGTCTGTTCAGGGAATCATTTTCTGAGAAGTAAACTGTAACGTCTCCTTTTCATTTTTGCAAAGTGGTCAATCACTCTGGACAGACATGGAAATATTACAGTAACTGTTATACAGTTGACCAGTGGTTCCCAACTGCTGGGTCGTGACATAAAAGTGGATTGTGCGTCATTTTCAGTGAGTCGCAGTCAGATGTGTGCATGGAAAAAAAAAAGTTTAGGGAGAAAAAAATCAAATTGTGGCAACAAAACCAGATATTTTTAGCCATTTTTCTAGTGACTATTAGTGAGTATTTTAGCAAAAGGCAAACCGACTAACAAGTTGGAGGAGGACTCAGGACAGACATGGAAATAATTTTTAAAAATATCTAAATGGGGCAACAAAACCCGATATTTTCAGCCATCATTCTCAAAACAAATACAGAAATGTTACTATTTTTTCTGGAAACAAAACCAGATGCTTTAGCTGTAGCCATTTTTCTGGTGACAAAACAAGATTATTTTAGTCAAAGTCACACCGATTAACAAGACAAGTCTACTGTGCTATTTTTCTGTGAAATAAACTTGAATGATTTAAAAATTGTCTCACGACTTGATGATATGGAAAAATGTTTTTCTTCCTGAAGATAAACCATTTGAGAAGCACTCAACTCACACATGCTTACTCCAAATCATCATTGATGCAGAACCAGCAGACAATAACCAACATTATGTTTCATGTTCGTTGGAAATTCCCCCGACAGCTCGTACAGCAAATGAATATGTTTGTCTTGATAGAAGGAATAACGTTAGCTAACTTAGCATCAACTTAAGACAATGATGTTGCCTAGCTAGCTAGGACTTCACTTACATCTCTCATTCCTGCTGCTTCTTCCCTGCTGCGGGCGAATAACGTTCTTAAATCCATCTAGGAGTTACAGTTTGAGTCAAATCAAAATCAAAATAATGTAATCAACAAATTATTGTTGGCTAACGTTACCTACCTCACGCAGTGATTCTGATCCTCTCTCTCTCTCTCTCTCAACCGAAGTCTCGATCCACACGTAAATAAATTACCATATTAATTAGCCATTTTCTCATTGTTTCGTGAAGTGAATACAGTAGCAATCAATTACCATACTAAGTAGTATGTGCGCTGTTGTCTAAGTTATGTAGACTTAAAACTCTGAAGCGTTTTCTTTTTTATTGGTGAAATTTTTACTGGGGCACTGCAGATCAACAGTGGGGCACGTGCCCCAGTGAAATATGTCTGGCGACGTCCCTGGTCCATTCTATGTGTCATACTTGATCATTTTCCGATATTGCCATATTTTTGTTGAAAGGATTTAGTAGAGAACATCCACAATAAAGTTCGCAACTTTTGGTCACTAATAAAAAAGCCTTGCCTGTACCGGAAGTCACAGATGATGACGTCACGGGTTTTAGAGCTCCTCACATCCTCACATTGTTTAAAATCATAGCCACCAGCAGCAAGAGCGATTCGGATCAAGAAAGCGACAATTTCCCCATTAATTTGAGCAAGGATGAAAGATTTGTGGATGAGGATAATGAGAGTGATGGACTAGAACAAAATAAAAAGGTGAGATCAGTGAGAGCGATTCAGATGTTATTAGACACATTTACTAGGATAATTCTGGAAAATCCCTTTTCTGCCTATTGTGTTATTAGTGTTTTAGTGAGATTATATAGTACCTGAAAGTCGGAGGGGTATGGCCACGGGTGTGGTGACCGCCAGTGTCTCTGAAGGAAGCCACGCAGCTGCAGCAGGACGCAAGCTCCGCTGATGTCTACGGCAAGAGCCGACTTATTACCACAATTTTCTCACCGAAACCTGCTGGTTGACATGTGGTCGGGATCCATGTTCGTTTGACCGCTCTGTTCCATAGTAAAGCTTCACCTTCGGGAATTTTAAACAAGAAAACAAAAGATTGCAAAAGATTCAGCAACACAGATGTCCAGAATACCGTGTAATTATGCTATCAAAGCAGACTACTTATAGCTTGGATCGGGCTGGAAAAAAATGGCCGCTAAAACCCGAGACGTCAACAGGATACCTCAAGGGAAATTGAAAATTGCAATTTAGTAAACTAAACCGGCCGTATTGGCACGTGTTGCAATGTTAATATTTCATCATTGATATATAAACTATCAGACTGCATGGTCGGTAGTAGTGGGTTTCAGTAGGCATTTACGTTGTTTAACAGTCCGGGGTCTTGTTGTCGTATTTTACGCTTCATAATGCGCCACACATTTTTGATGGGAGACAGGTCTGGACTGCAGGCGGGCCAGGAAAGTATTCACACTTTTTTACCACGAAGCCACGCTGTTGTAACACATGGCTTAGCATTGTTTTGCTGAAAAAAGCAGGGGCGTCCATGATAATGTTGCTTAGAAGACAACATATTTTGCTCCAAAACCTGTATGGACCATTCAGCATTAATGGTGCCTTCACAGATGTGTAAGTTACCCATGCCTTGGGCACTAATACACCCCCATACCATCACAGATGCTGGCTTTTGAACTTTGCGCCTAGAACAATTCGGATGGTTATTTTCCTCTTTGTTCCAGAGGACACCACTTCCAAAGTTTTGAAATATAATCTGAAATGTGAACTCGTCAAACCACAGAACACTTTCCCACTTTGCATCAGTCCATCTTAGATGAGCTCGGGCCCAGCGAAGCCGGCAGCGTTCCTTGGTGTTGTTGATAAATGGCTTTCGCTTTGCATAGTAGAGTTTTAACTTGCACTTACAGGTGTAGCGACCAACTGTAGTTACTGACAGTGGTTTTATTAAGTGGTCCTGAGCCCATGTGATATCCTTTACACACTGATGTCGGATTTGATGCAGTACCGCCTGAGGGGTCAAAGGTCCGTAATATCATCGCTTACGTGCAGTGATTTCTCCAGATTCTCTGAACCTTTTGATGATTTTACAGACCACAGATGGTAAAATCCCTAAATTCCTTTCAATAGCTCGTTGAGAAATGTTGTTCTTAAACTGTTCAACAATTTGCTTACAAAGTGGTGACCCTCAACTCATCCTTGTTTGTGAAATACTTAGCATTTCATGGAAGCTGCTTTTATACCCAATCATGTCACCCACCTGTTTCCAATTAGCCTGCACACCTGTGGGATGTTCCAAATAAGTGTTTGATGAGCATTCCTCAACTTTATCAGTACTTATTGTCACCTTTCCTAACTTCTTTGTCACGTGTTGCTGGCATCAAATTCTAAAGTTAATGATTATTTGGAAAAAAAAAAAAAGTTAATCAGTTTGAACATCAAATATGTTGTCTTTGTAGCATATTCAACTGAATATGGGTTGAAAATGATTTGCAAATCATTGTATTCCGTTTATATATAACACAATTACCCAACTCATATGGAAACGGGGTTTGTAAGATTAAATAACCCAAAAAAAGGGTCATTCTTGCTTATTTTCTGTCTGATAAGATAATTCCTTCTCACTAAGCAGATTTTGTTAGTGTTTTACTTGTTGTAAGAGTTTTGGTCCTAAATGATCTCAGTAAGATATTACAACTTGTTTCTGAGATGTGATGACCTATATTGAGTAAAACATGCTTGAAACTAGAATATCAACTGTTGCAAAGCTGTGCCAGCATGACAAAAAAAAAATCATGATGCCGAGTGCATATCTTTATCTCAAGATAATGCCACATGCATTTACCTAATTTAAGAATATTTTTCAACATATTGAGAAAAAAGGAGTCATGTTTTTTTTTCCATCAAGAAAAGTGCACTTGTTATTACTGAGGATATACTTATTTTAAGATATTTTTGGGTTCATTGAGGTTAGCTAATTCTACTTGTTTTGGAAAGCCTTGACAAGCCAAATGTTTGTGTTCTATTGGCAGATAATTTTGCTTAATTCAAGTAAAATACTCCTGTTTTTTTCCCTTGTTTTTGAACACTGACTTTTTGAAATGTGAAGGCTGTTGTGCCCTTTTTTTTTTTTTTAACAAGGGACAATTTGTGTTGTCAGTGTGACAGACACACTTATGTGGGGGCCTTCTATTACATGCTCTCTGAAAGGCCACTTCTCTCTGCTCTGCACCAGACTTTTGGCTGCAGCCTGTAGCCCCCCGTCGCATTCCATCCTGCCTGCTCTCTTCTTTCGTGTTTGTTGTCCACAGCATTTTACACAGGTCTGTTTTGTCAACATGGGTCGATACAAAGTTAGATTTAATGCTGCAGAAAAACGGCGACCAGAAGAGAAAGCTGGACATCAATTTATTAAGTCGCAATTGTTTGTGGTTGTCAATAATTTTAGTTTACTGACAGGGAGCTAATTTTAAGTTTTTTATTGAACTATGTTTGGCTTTTCACATTAATTGATGTGGGTTAAGTATAATAGTCATCCAACTGGGCATGGACACAATAATAACAATGTTCAACATGCAGTGAGATTATGCTTCGTAGCTAAATAGCGGTGATGTTCGTCTTCTAAATATATATTTCAACAGAGGTTCATTTGCATCTAAAAATACATCCTTCCTAAATGAACCGTTTGCAGGCATACTCTCTAAGGGGGTAAACATGTGATTGGGGAGCAAAATGTACACAAAGCATCATTCCATCCATTTTCTACACCTTATTCCCTTTTGGGGTCGCGGGGGGCACTGGCTCCTATCTCAGCTACAATCGGGCAGAAGGCGGTGTACACCCTGGACAAGTCGCCACCTCATCGCAGGGCCAACACAGATAGACAGACAACATTCACACTCACATTCACACACTAGGGCCAATTTAGTGTTGCCAATCAACCTATCCCCAGGTGCATGTCTTTGGAGGTGGGAGGAAGCGCATGCAAACTCCACACAGAAAGATCCCGAGCCTGGGATTGAACCCAGGACTGCAGGATTTTCGTATTGTGTAACCCCTCTGCCACCGTGAAGCCCTACACAAAGCATATCCAATACATATTATCCAGGCCAGCGTTTCTCAAACTGTTTTCACTAAGTGACACCTCAGAAAACCCTTGGCTCACAAAGTACTACCATAAATTACCAACATTAAAATACACAAGCATATTATGTTAAGTATATTTAATATTTTGGCCACTGTAACATCACACACAGTTTGAATATAGAAAAATAAAACTGTAATTTATGAATTGATTCTTTGTGGTACCGCTAGATAGAGCCTGCGTACCAGTTTGAGAATTACTGACCTACACCACAAAAGTCTGGCAAATGTAGATTAGAATCATGATAGGTCCCCTTTAAGATTTTAGTAGGCATTTAAAAAATACCATTCTCAAATGAGAAAAATTCAAACCTATTTGATAGTTTATAGCAGTGCTGTTAAAACTGCCCAACAGTAACTGTATGAATCATGAATGATATCTTACCGATCCCAGTTTTTATTTCAGGGAGATAATTGATCACGCCAGCATAAAGCAATGATAAGGCAATTTTTTTTTCTATGTATTTTCTAGTTCATGATGATGGATTTTGATTTTCGGAGTCAAACACTTTTGAGCTAGAGTTCGTTTCTTAATGCCAGTCAGCACTTCTACTGGGGCAAATGTTGAAGCACATTTGTATTTCTTTGTCAGAATTCCTACTGACTGATCATTGGTCTTCTTACAGCGGTCTCCCATTGCTTGAACAGCATGAGACGGCTTCTTCAATAGTATAAGGACATTACAAAGATGTACAAACAGCTTGTTTAAGTTAATGTATGAACAATTTATAGTGTGCCAAATATACCAAGGTAAAATAATTTTTTGTTGTTTTGGTGAAATTTATTCTCCAGCATTGCTACTCATCAAAACACAAATAATTACAATCAAATGTCCCACCTTATGTAACCATTTCTTCATTTATTGTTCAACAAAAATATTTTCACTATTGACATGTAGAATAATCTAATTGTAAATTATGTGGGCAGATGTCACTGCACATCATCAGAGATGAAAAGAGTGATACATTTATGCTGCCTACTCAGTAATAAAGTTTATTCAGTTTTTTTTCCATGACGTAAGGTCACAAACAATTTTACTCACTGCAATCAGTGCTATTTTATTATTTGCATTCAAACTTAGAAGCAGAGTTCAATTAAGACACTTTCAAAGTACAAAAAACTACACTTTTCCCTTTCTCTTGTGACAGAGTCACGTTCTTGGCCTAACATGTTATTTCATGTCAAAATGAAAGTGCATTCACATGTGTGAGGTTGTACTTTGAAAGTAAAACTAACAAAGCAAGATATACAGTTTTTAAGGACACAAAGACAAAGACAAGGTAAGAAAAAACAGAACATTTTGCCGTGGACCCCAGACGTTTAATCAATTCAGTTTAATGTTTTATATTCAAGGATGATAAACAGACCCTGGTTTTAATTCACAGTAATTAATCAGGACTGAGGTGAACTTATAATCTACTACAATGACAGCAAACACTGAACTGAGGTACGAGAAAGAAGACAGCATCACAATTGAGGGCCAGACTTTGACCAAAGTTCCTTTTCCTGTCTAGTTTTAGGCACACCCGCCACCCACAGAACATAGAAAAGGAATAGTTGCACTAAAACGATTCAGGTAGTATAAAAAAAAAAAAAAAAAAAAAAAAAAAAAATCAGGGAAATGTAGTTTCTGTTCAGTATAACAACATCAAAATACTAGAACTCAGTCTCGTCTGGCCTTGATGGACAACAACTTTAAATTTCAGCGTCAATTAGAAACATTCTGATATTCAAAAGTGTGTTTCAGTTAAGACCCGTGTAGTTGCCCAAATTGAGCCCCTCCCAGCATGTACCTGGCTAGAATTTGGGATGGTCCAATCCTCTGCTAGTACTGTGTTTGGTCAAGTGAGAAAGGCAGTTTCTTTAGGTTTATTTTGACATTTTACAATACAAGCTGAATGTAGTGTATTACTTGCACTTGGAACAAACGATCACAGTTATTTGCGCTCTAAATTGTGACGCTAGCAGCCATTGTAAACTTAAAAGATTAAAAGCATCTGGTGAAGCAGTCTATTGATAACTTTCAACAAAGTAAAATATGCGTCAAATAATTTCTGAATAATTAGCATTTCTGAGTTCATTTTATACCTGCAAAAATTGGCCAGGCTTAACATATACCCAATGTAGCCTAGGATATAATATATAAATTAGCACTGGCTATAGGTTGTATTCAGTCACGTGACATTTTCTGACCAGTTTACTTCTGGACAACAAAGTGGTGGTCAACCAAACCAACATGGCTATTGTGCAGCAAACAGTGTGTGCGCTACCAGAGTGTGCAAGGGGCCTAGATTTTACTGCAAAAAAAAAAAACATGAGCTAAAAGCTATCTAAATATGCAATGGAATACATCTCTATACATTAGCAAAAAAACTATCTGGTGCTCCAGGCGTCATTCTACACGACAAAACAGTTGAAACCTTGAAAAAGCACGGACTTCTACTATTTTTGTGTGTGTAGCTGAGCCAAGGAAATTAATTTAAGTGTGGTGTTCCCAGTCTCTATCAAAATATAACTAGATATATCAAGGTTGTTTATGTGCTGAGAGCATAATTTAAGATTGCTGCCTTTAGTGAAAGTTTAACTCTTAAATTTTGCTCGCATTTGCTTTCTTTTAGACTTGCCAAGTTGGTGCTTTATGCAAAAGTGTTTTTAAGAACTCCAAAAATATCAGGGTAATACTTAAATGGGAAATTCTAAACATTAAATGTATATCAAACAAACCTTTAATGAAGTGTTCGCTGAAAACTTGTGCCTTTCTCGTCATAGTTTTGTAAAATCCTGCACTCTTTCAGCCTTCTTGATTACCTTTCAAGGAACTTTAAAGAAACGTATCCTTTTCACGATCTGAACGGTTCCAACAGCCTAAAACAACACAAGAATAGGGCGTTTTTCTTCAAGAAAGGCTAAATGCTGCCCAGAACGCTTTGACAATACACACTTGTTTAACCACCTCTTTGTGCCTTGCATATTAAATGGTTTAGACGTGAGGTCAGGTGAATACAACCTATATCAGGGTTGGGCAACATTTTTAACTCAGCAGCCCCAATGGGTTTTAAATTTGGCTACAACCTCAGCCAGAGGATGTTTGAACTGACGTATTTTCAATCCGACAAATATACGGCAAACATGCGACAAAACACAAAAACTAAGTAAAACACCAAATGTGACTTTTCTGCAGAACTGTGTCATTTTTTAAAGTTGCTTTTTTGTCCCTTTTCATAACACAGGCTCTTTTGTAAACACTCTTTAACCCGCTTTGTACCACAGCAGTCTTCTGAGAGCTGCGGTTATGCAGTTCCTTAGATGTATCATGTATATCACTAGAAAGCTCAGGGCCTCTTGTTTAAGAGACTTTTGGAATTATTTTTACAACATAAATGGTTCATGACTCCTGATTATTTACAAATTGTAATACAAATACTGTCGCCACTCGCCAGCAACAGCTAGCTGTAGCTTGCTCATGACGGAGATATAATGTTCAAGCAACATGCATGAATAGTACTGTGCAAAAGTCTTGGGCCACTGTGTCACAGAGAACATACTTTGTATTGCATGTAATCTAGACTGACATATTCTACTTTAATTTGTTATGTTCAGTTTTTGAATGCTTTAAAGTAAATACTTTGAAAAGGCTCTCAAATTAAGACAATCTGTTATTGGTTTGCCAAGCTAGTAATTAAAGACATTAGCAAAAGTACAACACAAAGCCTGTCCTTATATTAGATGTTTTGGATGCAAGCTGATATAATCCGATTTTTTGATGTTATTGGACCAATATCCCATTTCAATATCAAATTTGTATTTGCAGCACTTTCTAGATTCTTACCAAAAGAATCCGTACAAAGTTTTAGAAGCTGGGTTTGTACTCTTCACCAGAGACTATTGCACAGTTATGTACGAGAAAACAAGGTTAAGACTACTAAGAGGAAATTCGATTGTATTCCTGTTTTCATTCTTGTTGTCCTATTAGACCAGGGGTAGGGAACCTATGGCTCTAGAGCCAGATGTGGCTCTTTTGATGGCTGCACCTTGCTCTCAGATAAATTTTAGCACGATAAGTAATGAATAAATCCGCTGGTAATCACAGTATCAAAAATAGCGTTCAAAATATAAAACATTCTCATGCATTTTCATCCATCCATCCGGTTTCTACCGCACCTGTTCAAAAAGTCGCATTAATGGTAAGAAGTATTTTATTTATTTTTGGCTAGCCTCAGAATAACAATGTTTTTAAAAAGAATAAGAGACTTATTATACTCTAAAAATGTTGGTCTTTCTTAAAAATGCATGCATATAGTTGTATTCAGTGATGAAATATAAAATAAAAAATGGAATGGTTCTTACGGAAATACTTTTAAAAATATTTGGCTTGTATGGCTCTCGCCGCCAAAATAGTTCCCGACCCCTGTATTAGACTGTCAAGTAGGTACATTTCTTTCAACACCTTACCATTATTTAGCTAAAACACCTAAAAAATATGAATGAATGTATTTGGATTACATGAATGACTTTGGGCTTTTTTTAAGACATAGCAAGCTGATTTCATATTTATAATGCTGATGCGCAGACAAATTGTTATGCATGACTTCTGTGCTCTTAAACCCATCATCCAGCATATTATATTTCCATTGGCTATTTAATGCTCCAGCAATTGAATTGGATGTAGTTAGTTTAGCTGCATATGTCAGAAAAGGGGCTGGTAACTTTTTGTGCACGGACATTATTGGTTGTAACCCCCTAGGAAGAAACAGGGTAAATCGTATTATATTAGTTGAAGTTTAAGCGTCATCTCAGAGTTCACAGTTCAGGGTGATTTTGAGTGACTAAAGCTGCCATGCTATTTATAATCAATATTATGTAGAAACTATGTGCATCTGACAAAAATGATGCAAGTGTGCAACTGGTATCAGTTAATTTTTATGGATGTAAGGATTGGTGTGTTGTAATTACTGTATTTTACTGGAAATCATTTACTGAACTATTGTCCGCTCAATACTACTTTTTTTGTCTGACTTATACCGTGAGGATTGCAAAGTGAGTGTCAATTATGTTAATGACCCGGACTACTTTAACGTTTGCATTCACGGATCCTGCGGTTACAATTTCATCCAGATGTAAGTCAGTCAAATTTCAGGGTATTGAGCTTTCCAATGATGCACGACACATTTGGACACGCAAATAGGAGATGGTGTCAAACCCCTGGTTTCGTCATTACAGTAAGTGCTGGCTCACGGCTGGGCCGTTATATCGCTTAGTGGGTTAAAAGAAA